>NW_027185438.1:924895-962395 GCF_022577435.1 Embiotoca jacksoni
ATTTATGGAACCAAAGCTCCTCTGTGTTGAAGTGCAGCTTCAGCAGGACATCGTCCTGACTGATGTCCAGAGGAGGTCCGTCCGTCCACTGATCACATGACCACTTCCTGTCAGGTCGTCCAAGATCAGAGTCTTCGTAAAATATAGAAAAAGTCAATGCATACATCATGAGAACCTTTAAGCCTTTAATATTTAACCCAAACTAATCTCTTCCTCTAACCTTAACATGCATTCATGTTGGTTCAAGTCAAGAAAAGTTATCTTTAATTTAAAGAATATTGCTGATGGAAAAATGAGACATGAAAACCGGATCGGTCAGTGATTCGGTTCATCCATCCTCAGGTCAGATGGTGTTTTATATGTCACCACCACCAGGGGGCAGTATGTGGACGTGTGTGGAGATGAAGTACAATATCCTTCTGGTCTGATGCAGCGTGGATCTTCTGATCCAGCTGGCTCCCGTCAATCATCCTCCTGCTGGACAAAGACAAACACACAGTGGAAATATTAGTTTATGAACAATCATAAAATACATGAAGGTTAAAGTTAATTTGTAAAGAGAGTTTAAATCATTTCAGCATCAAACTGTCAGATTGTAAAGAAAACGACTGAACTCATGATGGATGATGAAAGATTTCTAAACATTGTGTGTGGAGGTGCTTTAAAAGTCCTCGTCCCAACAATTCAGCACCAGGTCATCTATATTTCATCTATATTTCATCTATATTTCATCTATATTTCATCTGTATTTCATATATATTCCATCTTTATTTCAGCTGTATTTCATCTTTATTTCATCTATATTTCATCTATATTTCGTTTGTATTGCATCTTTGTTTCATCTTTATTTAATCTATATTTCGTCTGTATTTCATCTATATTTCATCTATATTTCATTTATATTCCATCTTTATTTCATCTTTGTTTCATCTTTATTTAATCTATATTTCGTCTGTATTTCATCTATATTTCATTTATATTCCATCTTTATTTCATCTTTGTTTCATCTTTATTTAATCTATATTTCGTCTTTATTTCATCTATATTCCATCGTTATTTCATCTGTATTTCATCTTTATTTCATCTGTATTTCATCTATATTTCATATATATTTCATATATATTCCATCTTTATTTCATCTATATTTCATCTGTATTTCATATATATTCCATCTTTATTTCATCTTTGTTTTATCTTTATTTAATCTATATTTCGTCTGTATTTCATCGGTATTGCATCTGTATTTCATCTTTATTTCATCTGTATTTCATCTGTATTTCATCTTTATTTCATCTATATTTCATCTATATTTCATCTGTATTTCATATATATTCCATCGTTATTTCATCTGTATTTCATCTATATTTCATATATATTTCATATATATTCCATCTTTATTTCATCTATATTTCATCTGTATTTCATATATATTTCATCTTTATTCCATCTTTATTTCATCTATATTTCATCTGTATTTCATATATATTCCATCTTTATTCCATCTTTATTTCATCTTTATTTTGTCTTTATTTTGTCTTTATTTTGTCTTTATTTTGTCTTTATTCCATCTTTATTTCGTCTGTATTTCATCTGTATTTCATCCTTATTTCATGTCTGTGTGCGTCTGTTTGTGTGTGCGCGTGTGTCTGTGTGTGTGTGTGTGTGAGTGTATGAGTGTGTGTGTGTGCGTGTGTGTGTGTGTGTGTGTGTGTGTGCGTGTGTGTGTGTGTGAGTGTATGAGTGTGTGTGTGCGTGCGTGCGTGTGTGCGTGCGAGCGAGCGAGCGAGCGTGCGTGTGTCTGTGTGCGCGTGTGCGTGTCTGTGTGTGTTTTGTGTGTGTGAAGATGATGATGATGATGATGAAGATGATGAAGAAGAGGATGATGAAGAAGAAGAGGACTTCTCTTCTTCCTCTCGTCTTTCTTTCTTTGCTGATCTTCTTCCCTCATATTGAACGTAGTTTTATGTTCCTGACTAAATCATCTGACGTTGTAACTGGACTTTGTTCTGTTTGGGTTCTAGGTGGTTCTAAGGAGAACATCAGAGGATGTGAGTGAGCTGTGACCTCACTACGACCAGCTGACAGCAACAGGTGATACAACATAGATTACACGTCAAACATGTTCCAAACAAACTACAAGTCATTTCAAATCACCTTCACTCATATCAGAGCAAAGACAAGATATCAAACGTTTAACAGAGAAATGTTATTCTTTCATTTTGAATTTGAAGTTGGTCTATTTTTTAATTAAATATGGATTTATGTGATGTCAATTTTTCACTAATAAACATGATAATATTCAAACGGTCATCAGAGAACATTTACGGTGTTTGTTGCTGCTTTCATCATCTGAGTCTGTTGTTTGATTTTCATTTGTTTTTGATAGTTTTATGAACACAAATATTTTGTCATGTTTACAATTCATTCTTGTTCTCTAGTGCTGTCATCGTCATGGTAACGTGACCACCAGCAGTGTGTTTTTGTTGTCAGCATTGTTTTGTGGAGTGTAATGAGCACATGCAGCCTGTAGGGGGCACTGCTGCAGCTGGAGACTGAATGTTGCTTTGTGATGATGAAGAAGAATCCAGATGTTTGGGGTGAAGATGAAGAGTTGGTGCAGCAGAGAGAGAAAGACACGTGACTGGTGTTTTTCCTGATGAAAAAACTTCTTGTGTAAGAAACCCAGTAAGAGTCCTGTCCTTCTGGTGTCTCACATGTCCTTCCTTGTCCCAGTGTCCACCAGCAGCAGCTGAGGATGGACTCCTGAAACCGTCTCTGAACCCGCCTGAGCCCGACAGCCATGAACCCCCAGGAGACGGAGCTCGGCCAGGAGGTGATGGAGGACACCGACGGTCCTCCTCGCCATCGACACAACAACCACGGCGGGCGCTCCCGTAACCACGGCAACCAGGAGAAGCGCTACAGACGCTGCGAGGCCTCAGCAGGACCGAGTTCTGGCAGCAAAGCCCGGCAGCGCCGACCGCAGGAGGAAGCGGACACGGAGCTGCAGCGGGGAGCTCAGTCCCCTCAGTCCCCTCAGTCCCCTCAGTCCCAGCAGGTCCAGCCCATCCCCCGACCCGCGGTGACACGGTACCGCAGACAGGGGGACAGCGAGGCCCGGATCAGAGCCCAGCAGCAGCGGCACCGGCAGAGGCAGCAGAGAGAGGCAGAGAGAGCTCAACACCTGGCCCGGCAGGAGAAGCAGCACGACGCCCAGATGGCCCAGGAGGACGAGCGGGAGAGGGACGACTCGGCGCTGGCCCGCTCGGCCAGCACCGAGAGCGGCTTCCACACCCACACCGACCGGGTGGAGGGAGACGACGGGCTGCTCGTCATGTCTCTGGAGCCGGAGGCGGAGAACCGGGCGGGAAACTACGAGCTCCAGGTCCGGCCCGAAGCCGAGGGGTACACTGACAGAGCGGAGGCCGAGCAGCGTCCCGACGATCCTCCGCAGCTCCAGCACCAACCGTCAGCTGACGTCCTCCATCACAGAGAGGACGCGGCGGAGATGCTCAACGCCGGATACTCCAACTACGTCTACACCGAGCCGCTCGGCCACTCCGGGGGGAGGCCCGGCGTGTCGGCCGGCCGGAGCCTGGACAGCGGGGACAGCGGGGAAAGCGGGGACGGGGGACTGGAGACCTACTCGGAGCCGTATGACATTTACTCCCTCTCAGAGCACGTTTACGAGGAGATCTGTGACACTCCAACATCCGTGTCATCTTCAGCAGGACGAGCCGACGACTCGGAGTCTCTGCTGCAGAGGAGGGCCGGCCCGGTGGGGGGGGGGCAGCTACCAGCAGCAGGGCCCGGTGGGGGGGGGCAGCTACCAGCAGCAGGGCCCGGTGGGGGGGGGGCAGCTACCAGCAGCAGGGCCCGGTGGGGGGGGGCAGCTACCAGCAGCAGGAGGCGGTGGGCTCCCGTCTCAGACACTACGACGAGCGCTCGGACGGGGAGTCGGACAGTCCCGAGAAGGAGGCAGAGTTCGCCCCGTACCCGCGCGCAGACAGCTGCGACCAGGAGGAGGACATCGACAGCATCGTCGCCGAGGTCAAAGGAAGTCTGAGCTCTCAGAGTCTGGACGGAGCTGCAGAGGACATCTTAGAGGAGGACGGAGAGCTGCAGCAGGAAGAAGCGCTCCAACAGGACTCTCAGAGCAACCCGGACAGAAACCACAGCGCCGCCAAGCAGGGGAGGTCCGGTCCTTCAGAGGAGCCCGTCTCCGTCAGGAACAGTCAGGAGAAGAGGGACGCCATCTCTCTGGCCATCAAAGACATCAAGGAGGCCATCGAGGAGGTGAAGACGCGGACGGTGAGGTCTCCGTACACACCGGACGAACCCAAGGAGCCCATCTGGGTGATGAGGCAGGACTTGAGCCCCACGGCCGAGTGTGACCTGCAGCCGTCACTAGGGGGCGACGTGAGTACAGCACCAGGTTTTATTGGTTAATCAGTCCCAAGTTTTTCTGTAATTCTTGTGATCAAAAGTATTTGATTTTGCGGTGGATTTTCTTATAAATGTCGATATAATTTGTGGAGTTTTAAATGAGTTTTTTCCGTAAAATTGCAGGAATTAGAAAAAATTGAGAAAGAAATATGCAATTTTTTTCAATCAGTACCTAATAAAGTCATACATCTGTAATCACTTCCTGTGATAATAATCATGCTGCACATCAGAAATATTTTAGCTCTAATCTTTTTTATGTATTTATTGAACTTAGAGAACCGTGGAGATAAAAGCTCTTAAAAGCTCCTAAAAGGTCCTAAAAGCTGCGTATGTTTCCAGAACAGACCGTCTGTGACTGGAATATAGAAACAAGGACGACATCAGCTGTCAAAATAAGAGCTTTAGATGCTGTTTAATTCATGTTCATTCAACACATAGACCTGCTGGATGAAACCAACAAAGAGACGTCTCTGACAACTGGACGTGTGGAGAAAACTCATTTAACATCCAGTAATATGGAATCACTTCCTCTGATCACAAACATTTAATCATCATTTTAATGTGAAGAACACATTTCCCACAAACCCCGTCACTTCCTGTTTCTCCTCTCGTTCCTGTTCCTCCGGTGAACAGAGTTTTATTTGGAGATGAAAACAGCAGCAGAGACTTTCTGGTTGAAATGAGGAGTTATTGTTGTTAATGAAGAGAGTTTTGTTTGAAAAGATTTACTTTATGTTTTAATACTTTCAGCACAGATTCTCATGACGATGTTTTTTGAGGAAAAATTGTAAGCTCGCAGATATTGCAGAGTTTGCTTGAATTTGTGTTGATCATTATGATCGCCAGATCGCGATTTCCTGGAGGGACTGATTCATGTTACTGTTGACTTTGGACATGAATGTGTTGGTTTATTTCACTGAAGGTCAGAGGTCATATTTTCAAAGATCCCAGAAGCCTCGGAGAGCTCTTCACTTCTCTTTGATCTCAGTCTCATCTGAAGAAAGATTTATGAAACTTCTCGGAGACTCCGATCGAGGAAAGGACAGAAACTCTGATATTAGTGAGGAGGTGTGGTCCACCTATAAACTTTATCAAACAGGAAGGTTGAATCTGGATCAGGATGATGTTGTTCTAGAGGATGGTGTGGTTCTAGAGGATGATGTGGTTCTAGAAGAAGTTCTGGGAGAATGATGTGGTTTTAGAAAATGATTTGGTTCTGTGAGGATGATTTGGTTCTAGAGTATGATGTGGTTCTAGAAGAAGTTCTGGGAGGATGATGTGGATCTAGAGGATGATGTGTTTCTAGAAAATGATGTGGTTCTAGAAGATGATGTGGTTCTAGAGGATGATGTGGTTCTAGAAGAAGTTCTGGGAGGATGATGTGGTTCTAGAGGATGATGTGGTTCTATAAGACGTTCTGGGAGGATGATGTGGTTCGAGAGGATGATGTGGTTCTAGAATAAGCTCTGGTAGGATGATGTGGTTGTTGAGGATGGTGTGGTTCTGGAGGATGATGTGGTTTTAGAAGGTGATGTGGTTCTAGAGGATGATGTGTTTCTAGAAGACGTTCTGGGAGGATGATGTGGTTCTAGAAGAAGATCTATAAGGGTGATGTGGTTTAAGAGGATGATGCGGTTCTAGAAGGTGATGTGGTTCCAGAAGACGTTCTGGGAGGATGATGTGGTTCTAGAGGATGACGTGGTTCTGTGAGGATGATTTAGTTCTAGAAGATGATGTGGTTCTAGAAGAAGTTCTGGGAAGATGATGTGATGCTAGAGGATGATGTGGTTTGAGAAAAAGTTCTGGGAGGATGGTGTGGTTCTAGAGGATGATGCGGTTCTAGAAGATGATGTGGTTCTAGAAGAAGTTCTGGGAGGATGATGTGGTTCTAGAAAATGATGTGGTTTTAGAAGGTGATGTGGTTCTAGAGGATGATGTGGTTCTAGAAAAAGTTCTGGGAGGATGGTGTGGTTCTAGAGGATGATGCGGTTCTAGAAGATGATGTGGTTCTAGAAGACGTTCTGGGAGGATGATGTGGTTCTAGAGGATGATTTGGTTCTAGAAGATGATGTGGTTCTAGAAGAAGTTCTGGGAATATGATGTGATGACAGAGGATGATGTGGTGCTAGAAAAAGTTCTGGGAGGATGATGCGGTTCTAGAAGGTGATGTGGTTCCAGAAGACGTTCTGGGAGGATGATGTGGTTCTAGAGGATGACGTGGTTCTGTGAGGATGATTTAGTTCTAGAAGATGATGTGGTTCTAGAAGAAGTTCTGGGAAGATGATGTGATGCTAGAGGATGATGTGGTTTGAGAAAAAGTTCTGGGAGGATGGTGTGGTTCTAGAGGATGATGCGGTTCTAGAAGATGATGTGGTTCTAGAAGAAGTTCTGGGAGGATGATGTGGTTCTAGAAAATGATGTGGTTTTAGAAGGTGATGTGGTTCTAGAGGATGATGTGGTTCTAGAAGAAGTTCTGGGAGGATGGTGTGGTTCTAGAGGATGATGCGGTTCTAGAAGATGATGTGGTTCTAGAAGACGTTCTGGGAGGATGATGTGGTTCTAGAGGATGATTTGGTTCTAGAAGATGATGTGGTTCTAGAAGAAGTTCTGGGAATATGATGTGATGACAGAGGATGATGTGGTGCTAGAAAAAGTTCTGGGAGGATGATGAGGTTCTTGAGGATGCTGTGGTTTTAGAAGGTGATGTGGTTCTAGAGGATGAGGTGGTTCTAGAAGATGATGTGGTTCTAAGATGATGATGTGGTTCTAGAATAAGTTCCTGGAGAATGATGTGGTTCTAGAAGAAGTTCTGGGAGGATGATGTGTTTCTAGAAAACGATGTGGTTCTGTGAGGATGATTTGGTTCTAGAAGATGATGTGGTTCTAGAAGAAGTTCTGGGAAGATGATGTGATGCTAGAGGATGATGTGATTCTAGAAAAAGTTCTGGGAGGATGGTGTGGTTCTAGAGGATGATGCGGTTCTAGAAGATGATGTGGTTCTAGAAGACGTTCTGGGAGGATGATGTGGTTCTAGAGGATGACGTGGTTCTAGAAAATGATGTGATTATGTGAGGATGATTTGGTTCTAGAAGATGATGTGGTTCTAGAAGAAGTTCTGGGAATATGAAGTGATGCTAGAGGATGATGTGGTTCTAGAAAAGTTCTGGGAGGATGATGAGGTTCTTGAGGATGCTGTGGTTTTAGAAGGTGATGTGGTTCTAAGAAGATGATGTGGTTCTAGAAGAAGTTCTGGGAGGATGATGTGGTTCTAGAAGAAGTTCTGGGAGGATGATGTGGATCTAGAGGATGATGTGGTTCTAGAAAATGATGTGGTTCTGTGAGGATGATTTGGTTCTAGAAGATGATGTGGTTCTAGAAGAAGTTCTGGGAAGATGATGTGATGCTAGAGGATGATGTGGTTTGAGAAAAAGTTCTGGGAGGATGGTGTGTTTCTAGAAGACGTTCTGGGAGGATGATGTGGTTCTAGAAGAAGATCTATAAGGGTGATGTGGTTTAAGAGGATGATGCGGTTCTAGAAGGTGATGTGGTTCCAGAAGACGTTCTGGGAGGATGATGTGGTTCTAGAGGATGACGTGGTTCTGTGAGGATGATTTAGTTCTAGAAGATGATGTGGTTCTAGAAGAAGTTCTGGGAAGATGATGTGATGCTAGAGGATGATGTGGTTTGAGAAAAAGTTCTGGGAGGATGGTGTGGTTCTAGAGGATGATGCGGTTCTAGAAGATGATGTGGTTCTAGAAGAAGTTCTGGGAGGATGATGTGGTTCTAGAAAATGATGTGGTTTTAGAAGGTGATGTGGTTCTAGAAGAAGTTCTGGGAGGATGATGTGTTTCTAGAAGACGTTCTGGGAGGATGATGTGGTTCTAGAAGAAGATCTATAAGGGTGATGTGGTTTAAGAGGATGATGCGGTTCTAGAAGGTGATGTGGTTCCAGAAGACGTTCTGGGAGGATGATGTGGTTCTAGAGGATGACGTGGTTCTGTGAGGATGATTTAGTTCTAGAAGATGATGTGGTTCTAGAAGAAGTTCTGGGAAGATGATGTGATGCTAGAGGATGATGTGGTTTGAGAAAAAGTTCTGGGAGGATGGTGTGGTTCTAGAGGATGATGCGGTTCTAGAAGATGATGTGGTTCTAGAAGAAGTTCTGGGAGGATGATGTGGTTCTAGAAAATGATGTGGTTTTAGAAGGTGATGTGGTTCTAGAGGATGATGTGGTTCTAGAAAAAGTTCTGGGAGGATGGTGTGGTTCTAGAGGATGATGCGGTTCTAGAAGATGATGTGGTTCTAGAAGACGTTCTGGGAGGATGATGTGGTTCTAGAGGATGATTTGGTTCTAGAAGATGATGTGGTTCTAGAAGAAGTTCTGGGAATATGATGTGATGACAGAGGATGATGTGGTGCTAGAAAAAGTTCTGGGAGGATGATGCGGTTCTAGAAGGTGATGTGGTTCCAGAAGACGTTCTGGGAGGATGATGTGGTTCTAGAGGATGACGTGGTTCTGTGAGGATGATTTAGTTCTAGAAGATGATGTGGTTCTAGAAGAAGTTCTGGGAAGATGATGTGATGCTAGAGGATGATGTGGTTTGAGAAAAAGTTCTGGGAGGATGGTGTGGTTCTAGAGGATGATGCGGTTCTAGAAGATGATGTGGTTCTAGAAGAAGTTCTGGGAGGATGATGTGGTTCTAGAAAATGATGTGGTTTTAGAAGGTGATGTGGTTCTAGAGGATGATGTGGTTCTAGAAGAAGTTCTGGGAGGATGGTGTGGTTCTAGAGGATGATGCGGTTCTAGAAGATGATGTGGTTCTAGAAGACGTTCTGGGAGGATGATGTGGTTCTAGAGGATGATTTGGTTCTAGAAGATGATGTGGTTCTAGAAGAAGTTCTGGGAATATGATGTGATGACAGAGGATGATGTGGTGCTAGAAAAAGTTCTGGGAGGATGATGAGGTTCTTGAGGATGCTGTGGTTTTAGAAGGTGATGTGGTTCTAGAGGATGAGGTGGTTCTAGAAGATGATGTGGTTCTAAGATGATGATGTGGTTCTAGAATAAGTTCCTGGAGAATGATGTGGTTCTAGAAGAAGTTCTGGGAGGATGATGTGTTTCTAGAAAACGATGTGGTTCTGTGAGGATGATTTGGTTCTAGAAGATGATGTGGTTCTAGAAGAAGTTCTGGGAAGATGATGTGATGCTAGAGGATGATGTGATTCTAGAAAAAGTTCTGGGAGGATGGTGTGGTTCTAGAGGATGATGCGGTTCTAGAAGATGATGTGGTTCTAGAAGACGTTCTGGGAGGATGATGTGGTTCTAGAGGATGACGTGGTTCTAGAAAATGATGTGATTATGTGAGGATGATTTGGTTCTAGAAGATGATGTGGTTCTAGAAGAAGTTCTGGGAATATGAAGTGATGCTAGAGGATGATGTGGTTCTAGAAAAGTTCTGGGAGGATGATGAGGTTCTTGAGGATGCTGTGGTTTTAGAAGGTGATGTGGTTCTAAGAAGATGATGTGGTTCTAGAAGAAGTTCTGGGAGGATGATGTGGTTCTAGAAGAAGTTCTGGGAGGATGATGTGGATCTAGAGGATGATGTGGTTCTAGAAAATGATGTGGTTCTGTGAGGATGATTTGGTTCTAGAAGATGATGTGGTTCTAGAAGAAGTTCTGGGAAGATGATGTGATGCTAGAGGATGATGTGGTTTGAGAAAAAGTTCTGGGAGGATGGTGTGGTTCTAGATGATGATGCGGTTCTAGAAGATGATGTGGTTCTAGAAGACGTTCTGGGAGGATGATGTGGTTCTAGAGGATGATTTGGTTCTAGAAGATGATGTGGTTCTAGAAGAAGTTTTGGGAATATGATGTGATGATAGAGGATGATGTGGTGCTAGAAAAAGTTCTGGGAGGATGATGAGGTTCTTGAGGATGCTGTGGTTTTAGAAGGTGATGTGGTTCTAGAGGATGAGGTGGTTCTAGAAGATGATGTGGTTCTAAGATGATGATGTGGTTCTAGAATAAGTTCCTGGAGAATGATGTGGTTCTAGAAGAAGTTCTGGGAGGATGATGTGGTTCTAGAAAATGATGTGGTTCTGTGAGGATGATTTGGTTCTAGAAGATGATGTGGTTCTAGAAGAAGTTCTGGGAAGACGATGTGATGCTAGAGGATGATGTGGTTTGAGAAAAAGGTCTGGGAGGATGGTGTGGTTCTAGAGGATGATGCGGTTCGAGAAGATGATGTGTTTCTAGAAGAAGTTCTGGGATGATGATGTGGTTCTAGAAGAAGTTCTGTGAGGATGATGTGGTTCTAGAGGATGATGTGGTTCTATAAGACGTTCTGGGAGGATGATGTGGTTCTAGACGATGATGTGGTTCTAGAAAAAGTTCTGGGAGGATGGTGTGGTTCTAGAGGATGATGCGGTTCTAGAAGATGATGTGGTTCTAGAAGACGTTCTGGGAGGATGATGTGGTTCTAGAGGATGATTTGGTTCTAGAAGATGATGTGGTTCTAGAAGAAGTTCTGGGAATATGATGTGATGATAGAGGATGATGTGGTGCTAGAAAAAGTTCTGGGAGGATGATGAGGTTCTTGAGGATGCTGTGGTTTTAGAAGGTGATGTGGTTCTAGAGGATGAGGTGGTTCTAGAAGATGATGTGGTTCTAAGATGATGATGTGGTTCTAGAATAAGTTCCTGGAGAATGATGTGGTTCTAGAAGAAGTTCTGGGAGGATGATGTGGTTCTAGAAAATGATGTGGTTCTGTGAGGATGATTTGGTTCTAGAAGATGATGTGGTTCTAGAAGAAGTTCTGGGAATATGATGTGATGATAGAGGATGATGTGGTGCTCGAAAAAGTTCTGGGAGGATGATGAGGTTCTTGAGGATGCCGTGGTTTTAGAAGGTGATGTGGTTCTAGAGGATGAGGTGGTTCTCGAAGATGATGTGGTTCTAAGATGATGATGTGGTTCTAGAATAAGTTCCTGGAGAATGATGTGATGCTAGAGGATGATGTGGTTTGAGAAAAAGTTCTGGGAGGATGGTGTGGTTCTAGAGGATGATGCGGTTCGAGAAGATGATGTGTTTCTAGAAGAAGTTCTGGGATGATGATGTGATTCTAGAAGAAGTTCTGCGAGGATGATGCGGTTCTAGAAGATGATGTGGCTCTAGAGGATGACGTGGTTCTAGAGGATGATGCCGTTCTAGAAGATGATGTGGTTCTAGAGGATGACGTGGTTCTAGAAAATGATGTGGTTCTAGAGGATGATTTGGTTCTAGAAGATGATGTGGTTCTAGAAGAAGTTCTGGGAAGATGATTTGATGCTAGAGGATGATGTGGTTCCAGAAAAAGTTCTGGGAGGATGGGGTGGTTCTAGAGGATGATGAAGTTCTGGAAGATGAAGTGGTTCCAGAAGAAGTTCTGGTAGGATGCTGTGGTTCTTGAGGATGCTGTGGTTCTAGAGGATGATGTGGTTCTAGAAGAAGTTCTGGTAGGATGACGTGGTTCTAGAAGATGATGTGGTTCTCGAAGGTGACGTGGCCCTAGAGGATTAAGTGTTTCTAGAAAATGATGTGGTTCCGAGGATGATTTGGTTCTAGAGGATGATGTGGTTCCAGAAGATGAAGTGTTTGTAGAATAAGCTCTGTGAGTACAATGTGGTTCTATTCAATTCAATTCAGTTTTATTTATATAGCGCCAAATCACAACACAGGTTATTTCATGGCACTTAACACATTAAAGTCTTTACAGCAAGACTTTACAATATTATACAGAGAAACCAACAATTCAATAATTCAACAACTCCCACATAAGCTAGGAGGGAAAAACTCCTCTTCAAGGGAGAAAAACCTCCAACAGAGGGAAGAAAAACTCTCTTTAACAGGAAGAAACCTCTGACAGAACCAGGATCAAAGGTGGGCGGAGCATCTGTTAACAGAACCAGGATCAGAGGTGGGCGGAGCATCTGTTAACAGAACCAGGATCAGAGGTGGGCGGAGCATCTGCCTCGACCGGTTGGGGTGAGAGGAGAGCAGAGAGAGAAAAGGACAGCATAGAGATAGAAGAGAAGAACTGTTGGTGGAGACGACAATCACAGAGCAGAGACATGCAGCTCCATGACGGGACATCTGGAAAAGAAAGAACAGAAACTACACGAGTGAAGGAACTGAATGGAGACAACAGATAATAAGAAGAAACTATGGGAGAGAAGAAGATGGTGAGGTATGAGTCAGTTAAAGAGTAGGAGGAAAGAAAAGAAGCTCAGCATGTAACGAGGTCCTCCAGCAGCCTCGGCCTATAACAGCATAACTAAGGGTTGGTTCAGGTCTACCTGAGCCAGCCCTAACTATAGGCTTTATCAAGAAGGAACGTTTTGAGTCTAATCTTAAAGCCAGAGAGGGTTTCTGCCCCTCCAACACAAACTGGGAGCTGGTTCCACAGGGGAGGAGCCTGAAAACTGAAGCTCCGCCTCCCATTCTACTTCTGGAAACTCTAGGAACCACAAGTAGACCAGCATACTGGGAGAGAAGTGCTCTGCTAGGATTATATGGTTATATACGATCTCTAAGATATGATGGAGCCTGGTCATGTAGAGCTTTGTAAGTCATCAAGAGAATTTTAAATTCTATTCTTGATTTAACAGGAAGCCAGTGAAGAGAAGATAAAACTGGAGAAATATGATCTCTCTTGATAAATCCCGTCAGTACTCTTGCTGCAGCATTTTGGATCAGCTGCGGGTTTTTAATGAGTAATTTGAACATCCTAACAACAAGGAATTACAATAATCTAGTCTAGAAGTAACAAACGCATGAATGAGTTTTTCTGCGTCACGCTGAGGAAGGATTTTCCTGATTTCATTAATATTACGTAGATGAAAGAAGGCAGTTCTGGAGATTTGCTTTATATGGTGTCTAAAGGACAAATCCTCATCAAAGATGACTCCAAGGTTCCTCACAGTTTTGCTGGAGGCCAAGACAACGGCATCTAGAGTAACTAAGTGATTACAGAAAGAGTTTCTGAGGTGTTTAGGACCAAGTACAAGAACTTCTGTTTTGTCTGAATTTAGAAGCAGGAAGTTTTTGGTCATCCAGGCCTTTATGTCTTTTAGACAGGCTTCAAGTTTTACTAACTGATTAGTTTCATCTGGTTTTATAGAAAGATATAGCTGAGTGTCATCTGCATAACAATGGAAGTTGATGCAGTGCTTCCTGATGACATCTCCTAATGGAAGCATGTACAAAGTAAAAAGTATTGGGCCTAACACTGAGCCTTGTGGAACTCCATAACTAACTCTTGTTTGTCTGGAAGACTCATTGTTGACATGGACAAACTGGAATCTATCTGATAAGTAGGATTTGAACCAGTCTAATGCAGTTCCTTTAATCCTCATAACGTCTTCTAATCTCTGTAATAAGATCGCATGATCAATCGTATCAAAAGCAGCACTGAGGTCCAGAAGAACAAGTACAGAGACGAGTCCATTATCTGAGGCTAATAAAAGGTCCTTAGTAACTTTCACCAGAGCTGTTTCTGTGCTATGATGAACTCTAAAGACTGAAAATCTTCAAACAGATCATTCCTTTGGAAATGATCACAAAGTTGATTTGAAACAACTTTTTCAAGGATTTTAGAAATAAACGTCAGGTTGTAAATTGGTCTGTAGTTTCCTAAAACAGCTGATCAAGAGTCGGCTTTTTAAGTAAAGGTTTAATTACAGCCACTTTAAAAGCCTGCGGTACATAGCTGGTTACAATAGATAGGTTAATCTGATCTAATATGGAAGTATTAATTAAAGGGAAGACTTCCTTAACAAGTTTAGTTGGGATGAGATCTAACAGACAGCTAGAGGATCCAGATGAAGAAATAATTCTAGTTAACTCAGAGAGCTCAACAGGAGAGAAATGTTCCAAGTTTACATCTGGTCCTACAGTTGCTTTCAGGGCTGCTGTGTTTAACATCACATCAGTGATGGTGTCAGGAAGCGTCGGCCCGATTCTCTCCCTGATAGTAAGAATTTTATTAGTAAAGAAGTTAATGAAGTCATTACTGCTGAGAGCTGAAGGAATAGAGGACTCAACAGAACTGGGACTCTTTGTCAGCCTGCTACAGTGATGAAAAGAAACCTGGGGTTGTTCTTGTCCTCTATTAATGATGAATAATATAAAGTTCTGGCCTTACCAAGAGCTTTCTTATATAATATTAGACTATCCTTCCAGACAGGTGAAATTCTTCTAAATTAGTGGAACTCCATTTCCTTTCCATCTTTCTAGTCGCTGCCTAGCAGAGCGTAGTTCTGAGTTGTACCATGGAGACAACTTCCTCTGGTTCATGACTCTCTTCTTCAGAGGGGCGACATCATCTAGAGTTGTAGCAGAGATACTGCAGTGTTTTCTACCAGATGATCCACTTGTGTGGGACTAAGATCAACGTAGATGTCTTCCACTGCTTTAACACACGGCATCGAAGAGGATAAACATGTAACTGCTTCCTTAAACTTGGCCACGACATCATCTGACAGACATCTACTGTCGTGGGATTTATTCCCACATGCTGTGTAGTCCATTATTGTAACTTCAGATGTTAATAAGAAGTGGTCCGACAAAACAGGGTTTGGAGGAAATACTATTACATTTTCAGTTTCCATCCCATACGACAGAACCAGATGGAGGGTGTGGTTACCACGGTGACGGGGTTTATTTACATTCTGAGAAAAGCCTATAGAATCTAATAATGATCTGAAAGTAGAACTGAGGCTGTCGTTGTCCACGTCAACATGAATGTTAAAGTCTCCCACTATCATCACTTTATCTGAACTCAGCACTAAATCTGATCAAAAGTCAGAGTTCAGTTAGAAACTCTGAATAAGGACCAGGTGGGAGATAAACAACAACAATACAATCCGTTTCTCTGCTTTCCAGTTTGGGTGAGAGACTAAGAGTCAGACTCTCAAATGATTTATAACTAAGTTTAGGCTTTGGATTAATTAATAAACTTGAGTGGAAGATTGCTGCCACTCCTCCTCCTCCTCCTCCTCCTCCTCCTCCTGCTGAATCTCTAGGAATATGATAATTAATATGACTGGGAGGAGTTGCTTCATTAATCCTAACATATTCTTCCTGTTGCAGCCAGGTCTCTGTGAGACAGAGTAAATCAATCTGATGATCAGTTATCAAGTCATTTACTAACAGAGATTTAGACCAGAGAGATCTGATATTTAATAGTCCGCTTTTAATTGTCAGATTTTTTTGATCCATTAATTTGGTAGGATCCATTTTTATTACATTTTTATTGATACATCTTTTGTTGAGTTTTCTAAATATAGGTGGTCTGGGTACAGACACAACCTCTACAGGATGTTGAAGGTTTTGGGTGAGTGACAGCTCTAAAGAAGCTGCAGAGGAGCTGTAAGACTGCAGCTCTGCGTCCTGACCTCAACCCTGGATGTCAGGTTTTAGGGCTGTTAAGAGACATGGCCATGTTTCTAGAAAGAAGAGCTGCACCATCCAAAGTAGGATGGATGCCGTCTCTCCGGATCAGACCAGGTTTTCCCCAGAAAGTATTCCAGTTGTCAATGAAGCCCACGTTGTTAGCGGGACACCACCTCGACAACCAGCGGTGAAGTGAAGACGTACGGCTGAACATATCATCACTGGTCCGGTTAGGAAGGAGTCCAGAGAAAACTACGGAGTCCCACGTTGTTTTTGAAAAGTTTCACTTTAGTGACCTCCGATTGGTGTAACTGGGTGTCATTACTGCCGACGTTAAAAACAGTCTGACTGTATTTATGATTAGCCTTAGTCAGCAGTTTCAGGTTTGATTCAATGTCGCCCGCTCTGGCCCCGGGAAGACATCCGACTCTGGCCGTTGGTTTTGCTAACTTCACGTTCCGCAAAATAGAGTCTCCAATAACCAATTTACGGATCGTGGACTTTAAAGTCTTATTCAGACGCTCCACCAGCCCGTCAGTCTGTGGGTGATAAACACTGGTCCGAATAGACTTAATGCCCAGTAATCCATAAAGTTCTCTCAGTGTTCGTGACATGAAGTGGGTGCCCTGGTCAGTTAGAATCTCTTTCGGGGTTCAAATGGGACCTCCATCAAGGGTTGTGGATGTAAAGGCGCCCTCGGAATAGCTGGCTGGTTTACCAGCTGACACTCCGGGCAAGATGCACACCAACGGCGCACATCCCCCGGATGCCCGGCCAGTAAAACCGGGTCGTTATCCGGTCCAGAGTTTTATCATATCCCATGTGGCCAGCCTTCGGGTTATAGTGAGCCGCCTGGAAAATCATTTCCTGACGGCTTTTCGGCACCAACAACTGGGTGTTTTCTTGACCTGTTTGAGTGTCACGACTCGCTCTATACAGTCTGTCCCTAATCAATGAGAAGTGTGGATATGACTGTGCTGCGTCAGGGCGCACAGCTGACCATCAATTCTTATCACTCGGTCAAAGGCGAAGCGTAGAGTATCGTCCCGAGACTGCTCAAGTGGAAAATCCTCCATGGAGTGTAATTCGGGAACCGGTGGAGTCTCCCCAGGAGTCTCTGCTGGTTCCCCCTCCCTCTCTGCAGTGTCGGACAACCTCGCGTCACCGCTGAGCACAGCACACATCCCGCATGTCCCTGCCGGTCGTGAACGCACCCCCGTACACTGCCCCATTAATTTATGAAACCTGGGCCAATCTGTCCCCAAGATTAGGGGGTGCGTAAGGCGGGAGCTAACTGCAACCTTTACGCGATGTTTTTTCCCCAGGTATCTAATTTCCACTGACACTATGGGATACTTGTGAACATCCCCATGCACACACCTAATCTTCACCCACAATGCCTCCACCAACGCCCCGGGCCAAACCAGGCTCTGGTGAATCATCGACTGTATACAGCCCAAATCCACCATTGCCTGATGTACACCCCCTGGATCCTTACCGGAACGCAGTATGTCACCCTTGGACCGGGGGAGGGTGTTGGAGGGCCGGTGACCCAGATCACCTGGCCCATTTCCAGGAGTGGACACTCCTTCCGGCAGTGCCCGGGCCACCCACACCTCCAACATTCCTGTCCTGGTATCTGAGGAGTCCCCTGTAAGTTGGGAAGGGTGCCAGCAGCTGCAGGGACCTGTGGAGACACAACTGGAGGGAGAGGGTCAGACTGTGAAGATGGTAGTGGCCGAGCCGGGAGCTGCAGTTGTGACCTTCTCTGAGGAGCGGGAGTCGGCCAGGCTGGAGCTATCAGGCGCCCGCTGCCTTCCTGACCGCTGGAGTGGACAGTGAGGCAGTTCTCCACCAAACTGATGGCGGTCGCCAGTGACGCGGGCCGGTGGCAACGTACCCACGCTGACGTGTTGACTGGCAGCCCCTCCACAAACTGTTCCACCACCACCTTCTCCAGCAAGGCCTGCTCCCCCACCGAGCTCCCCGGCTGCAACCACCTGGCCGCGGTGTCCCTTAGCCGCTGGGCATGGGTGAAGGGCCGGTCCTCGGGCTCCAGCCTGGCCTCGCGGAACCTCCGTCGATGCTCCTCTGGTGACAGGCCTAGCCGGTCCAGGATGGACTTTTTCACGTCAGCGTAGATGTTTCTAGCTGCCGGTGGAAGCTCCAAGGCTGCCGTTTGTTTCTCCCCCGCCAGGAGAGGCAAGAGCCGGACCGCCCACTCCTCCATCGGCCAGCCATGCGCCTCCCCCACTGCCTCGAGCATGTCGAGGAATGACTGTGCATCATCCGCTGCAGTCATTTTATGTAGGCGAACGGCCACCAATGTCGAAGAGTACAGTGGTGGCGGAGCTGCAGTCGAACATGCTGCGAGCTGCTCGAGCGCCTCAGCCTGCCTCTCTGCTTGGACCTGAAGCGCCGCCAGGAACTCCCTGTTGGCCTCGGCATGGTCCTGCTGCATAGCCGCGAGCTCCCCCAGAATCTGCCCCAGGGTGATGACTGCCATGTTTGTTTGTTGTCCGTCCGTCTTCCTGCCGGGCCCCACATTGGGCGCCAGTGTGACAGACATCTTGCCGTCACCATGGGTTCTTCCGGTCCAAAAGCACAACAACCAGCCACAGTGTAGTTTGTTAATGGGTTTTATTCCACATAGCCGATATCTTACATCTGTTGTGTTCTCCTGTCAGTCATGCAAGCACTTGTCCCACGCTCTGTCCGCAGCCAGCCTGCTGCTCTGCGTCCTCCGGAGTGAGAGAGCGTTTGGTGACCTGCTAGTGCTTTTATATGGAGAGACAAATCAGTAATTGCCTGCAGCTGTGCTAATGAAGCCTCTTCCAGGCATCGTTCCTTGAACCACTCCCCCAATCAGTCCCTCCTGCAGCTGAGCCAAACCACACCCCGCCACCACAATGTGGTTTTGTTAGGATGATGTTGTTCTGTGAGGATGATGTGTAAATTCTCTTTACAGGAACTCGATGAGGATAAAAGATAATCTGGTATGAATCTGCAGGGTTTTGGATCGGCTCTAGGGTTTTGGATCGGCTGCAGGGTTTTGGATCGGCTGCAGGGTTTTGGATCGGCTCTAAGGTTTTGGATCGGCTGCAGGGTTTTGGATCGGCTCTAGGGTTTTGGATCGGCTGCAGGGTTTTGGATCGGCTCTAGGGTTTTGATCCTGATAATGAGGAGCTCCAACGGTCCATCCTGGAGGGATTAGATACACAGACTGGTTCTGATCATCGCTCTGAGACAGGGCGGTCCTGGTTCTGGTGATACTGAGCAGGTGACAGAAGGACTTTAACTAATTAAAACTACAGTTCTTCACCTTGTATCTTTATTAGGATGAACCTGTGTCACATTCTGTGGCTCCTATGATCATAGCTGAAGATATCACAGTAAACAGTATCATCACAATATTCATCAAACCTTTCTGCAATACGTCGATAGGAAATATAATAAAATGAAGCACCTCATTCAGATTCAGTGGAACCTGAGTAGCAGTATGAAGCAGAACAAAGGTGGTGAAGGCAAGATGCATCTATCATTACTACAGCGGCTGACCTGCTTTTAAGGTTCTGATGTTCTGATTAACTTTTAGCTGTGAAGTTTATTTTAATATAAAGTCAGCTGACAGAATTAAATATAAAGAAATTAATGACAGCAGCTTTGTTGTAAAATCATCTGTACAGACGGGAATGAGACAACAGCTTCACATATTGTCAGCTAGTGTCCCCACAAAGCACAAACGTGTGTGTGTGTGTGTGTGTGTGTGTGTGTGTGTGTGTGTGTGTGTGTGTGTGTGTGAGGGTTGTGTGTCAACTCAACAATGAGCTTCTGTTTGAATTATTAACTGAATGAAGTCATCTGAACAGAAAAACAAGTTAGGATTCGGGGATAGGGTTAGGGAGTGTGGGGGTTAGGTTTAGGGGTTAGGGTTAGGGATTGTGGGGGTTAGGGGTTAGGGTTAGGGAGTGCGGGGGTTAGGGTTAGGGAGTGTGGGAGTTAGGGGTTAGGGTTAAGGGTTAGGGAGTGTGGGGGTTAGGGAGTGTGGGGGTTAGGGGTTAGGTTTAGGGGTTAGGGTTAGGGATTGTGGGGGTTAGGTTTAGGGGTTAGGGTTAGGGATTGTGGGAGTTAGGGGTTAGGGTTAGGGATTGTGGGGGTTAGGTTTAGGGGTTAGGGTTAGGGATTGTGGGAGTTAGGGGTTAGGGTTAGGGTTAGGGAGTGCGGGAGTTAGGGGTTAGGGTTAGGGTTAAGGGTTAGGGAGTGTGGGGGTTAGGGATTAGGGTTAGGGAGTGTGGGGGTTAGGGGTTAGGGAGTGTGGGGGTTAGGGGTTAGGGCTAGGGGTTAGGGTTAGGGAGTGTGGGGGTTAGGGGTTAGAGGTTAGGTTTAGGGGCTAGGGTTACGGGTTAGGTTTAGGGAGTGTGGGGGTTAGGGGTTAGGTTTAGGGGTTAGGGTTAGGGATTGTGGGGGTTAGGTTTAGGGGTTAGGGTTAGGGATTGTCGGAGTTAGGGGTTAGGGTTAGGGAGTGTGGGAGTTAGGGGTTAGGGTTAGGGGTTAGGGAGTGTGGGGGTTAGTGTTAGGGAGTGTGGGAGTTAGGGGTTAGGTTTAGGGGTTAGGGTTGGGGAGTGTGGGAGTTAGAGTTAGGGTTAGGGGTTAATATTTAGGGATTAGGGTTGGGTCAGGGTTAGAGTTAGGGTAGGGTTAGGTTTAGGGTTAGGGAGTGTGGGTTTAGGATTAGGGAGTCAGGTTTAGGGTTTGGGTTAGGGGTTAATATTTAGGGATTCGGGTTGGGTTAGAGTTAGGCTTGTCTCTGTCTGTGAGCTGTATGGATCATATTCATGATCATATCTGTGGATTTGAATAGAAGCATGTTGTTCTGCTTTGCTGTCGCATCTCCTCTTATGATTTATTCAGCGGGTCAGAAACAGAAAGGCTGAGACAGGTTGAATAATTCAGTGAGGATCCAGTAACACAGCCGGTTAACCTGTTTACATCAGAACAGATCAGAACATACATGTAGTTTTAAACTTCACTTTAGATTCATGTGTCCACATCGATTGAATGTGACGACTGCAGATGAAATCTGTGGACCAGCGAGCTGATTGACAGGCTGTCGGCCCCTCGATGAACGCTGAGTGACACCTGATCAGTCAGGTGACGCTGCTGTTGTATTTAAGCCTCTGACACGTCAGCTCAGCTCGTCTGTGTGAGCTGTGCGTCAGGATGGAGAACTTCTGGATGTACCAGGTAGAGAAGCTGGAGGAGCAGCAGGGCGAGCAGGAACAGGCTGAGCAGCCGGGGGAGGACGAGGTGAGGACGGGTGGAGGACGGGTGGAGGACGAGGTGAGGACGGGTGGAGGAGATGTTGGACGAGAGCTTTGACTTATTTATAATATTAGTTCCCTCTTCACAGCTGATTAACATCATCATGGTGGAGGCTGACTGTCGTTCCATAAATTAGCGCCCAAACTATCGAAAATAAAAGCTTTTTATAGACAGAATAGAAGATTTCAGCATGTTGTGTAATATTATACAGTATTATTCCTATATTACTTAAACTTATAGCTCTTTAATCTTCTAAAGAGTGGGTTGGGTTAGGGTTAGGGTTTTACACAAGTGGGGTTATTTAAACTAACAATTCAACTAATTTGTTTTGCACGATTTGCAATTCTAATCTAAAAAGTCACGAGAAAGTGAGTGTTAAATACAAAGTTAATAAAGTAAAAAGTATAACATTTCTTTATTTCTAATAAAAGAGCATATATAATCAAAATACTCAAGTAAATGCAAGCACCTCAAAAACATGCGTAAATATACTCATTGACATTGTAGCATGATGTCAATTCAATTGGTGAGGGATTAAATTTGCTCTGATTGTTAGAAGGGGCACCAGTCCAATATTGGACAAATTATCAATTCAAATTGATATAAATGGTCATGAGAGCCCCTTTTAGCTTGATTTGATTCGAACTATATATAAAAGAAATCCCTTATTTCACAAAAAAATTTCCCCTCGGGGATTAATAAAGTAACTACCTAACCTAACCTAACTCCACCATGAACAAATTAAAGATGAAATAGATCCGCAGAACATAGATCACATTTCAAACGATGATGTCATTCTACCTAATTAATTTGATAGAGAGAAAAGGGGGCGAGATCAAGTGTCCAAGAGTGAGAGAGAGAGAGGGAAGAACTGGCATAGTGGACAATGTCCACATCTCTAACATCAGGTTATAGTTAGGTGACACAGAACACTTTCTATCAATATCATACTGTTAGCAGAATAATATCATTACAGCAATGGATAGAATTAAAACTCACAAAGTCCACCTTTTGTTTTTACTATAGTTTGTGAGTTTTTTGGTGACATTTGACCACCAGAGGGCGACGTGGCTCCTTGGAGGGTCAGTGGTGGGACCATCTTGAGTCTGGAGAGTTTCCCCATTGGGATGTGTGTATTGCAACAGTTGGAACCAGAAGGGGTTTAAAAGGGGGTCATGTGGTGTTATGGGGTCACCGGGCAGCTTGATGGGTCCTTCTCAGATGTGCTGTCTGGTATTTAGGAGGAATGAATCAATGCATGTCGGCTACAACATGTTGAAGTCCAGAACACCAGCTCTCAATGTTTTAAGAAGTAATTCTGCTGCTAACTTTTTATTTTGGAAGTAAATTTGATCAAACACTTCCTGGGAAGGTTTATGTTGCTGGAACCTGATTGGACAGGAGAGATGAGGTCTTTGCACACCTGGATACATTCAGGTGTTTGTGTCAAACTAACACAGGTTTACATTTATTGCATTGCAAAAGGAGGAAAACAAACATTGCTGGAACAAGTTCATCTTTTGTGTGTGCTGTTCTATTTATGGGGGAAACAGAAACTTTGTTCAGTTGATCAACTTCTAACGTGTTTGACCTGTGGCATGAACAGTCTTCTAGTTTTTAGTGACACATTCAGATCTGATAATACCAGAGCACCCACGTTTACTGCAAAAGTGTTTTATTCAAATCTGATAATGTGCTGTCATGTAGGGCAGAAAAAGGTGTCATCAACAGACTACTAGTACTGTAATTAAATACCTTATGATATGGTTTAATTACCACCATGATTAATTAAAACCCAACTCAAGCAGCGTCTGACTATCATCCAGTCCAGAGTTTTTTAGTGAAGTCGGTGTGAGGACAGAATCAGGTTTCTGTTGTCCATCATCAGAGAGATGAGGACTCTGTTAATGAAGCTGGTGGCGTTTGGATGGACTGCTAGAGTTTGTCTTCATTATTTGTTCTTTATTACAGATTATTTCTTAAACTCCTGACTTGTATCAGCTGATGAGAAGCATGTTGAGCCTCATCGATGAGCTTCTTTCTTTTCACATCTAACATCCAACTGGCCGTTGATTGTTGATCCGTTGATTCACCGTCTGCTCGCTGCTTCGCTGTTAAATCACTGCTCATCGTTGTAGTCGACTTATTTTCTAACGCTGTTCCTCGCTTTCATTTCATTTTGAAGAAGTTTGACGGTTGAAGTTGTCCCTGCATGTTTGGACAGTTTGTACTGTGGCAGCTACTTTCACAGCAACATGTTCTTCTTCTCTGATGTTGTTGACTGTCCGTTTTGGAACAGCTTTCAGGGGTGCTGCCCCCTGTGGTGTCGACCAACCCGACCCGCCGCAGGGTCAGTCAGTTCAACAACCTTTAATCAACATGTGACGAAGTTAAACACAAATGAGAAAATACTTGCAGGCTGGTGGAGTTCAATGAAATGTCAAATTTACTGCATGAGAGAGATGCAGCAAATCTGACAGTTGGTTTCCATGGAAACCGCCTCCAAAAACTCCCCTTTTTTATCCAGAACTTCTCCGTGATTTACATGGACCTTTTCACAGGGCCGTATGCATCTTTGACCTGCAGTTATTTTTAGACACAAAATGTTGCTGAATATGGATAATAAAATCTAAATGTGCATTTTTCTAATCTCACATTATTTTCCAGGATTTAGAGACATAATGCAGACATGAGATCAGAGACCTTTTTCTTCAGGACTCGTGAGACCTAAGATGAAAGAATAAATGCTTTATGTCTTCCTTATGAGTGTATTTCATACTTTGATCCTATTTTGAATCTTTAAAGTTTGATCACACCTTTAAACTGATCACTGACCGAGGATTTTACACCACACAGCATCTGGCAGTGGTTGTGTATGACGACCAGGGACGGTCCAATACACGGGAATAAGGAATAATAAGGGAATAAGGAATAAGACAATAGGCGCAAAAACTATTATTTTTAATTTCTTTAATGAGTCTTCTAAAATAATGACCCGTTCTTACTTTATAGCATTTCTGTGGGCAGTGATTAGCTCTGAGGTGGGCGAGGCCCAGACCACCTCACCAGGACACCTCCAACGTAACGCTGACTGTTTCTATATCAGGTATCATGTGGAAACCGGTGTCTTCCATTCAAATTTGTTCAGACGAATGAAGAAAAGTCAGAAATGCAACGAAACCAGCCGGTTGGAGCTGTGAAGTCCCGTCCGTGTGCTGCGTGAGTTGAACCGGTTCTTAGTTGACGGTTAAAGTCGTGTCCTGGTTGTGTCTCTGCAGTCTCCCGGCTCCGGATCACCGTCTCCTCCAGGAGCAGAGTCCTCCAGCAGACATCTGCTGCAGGACGACAGCTTCGAGTCGTCCCCCTCCAGTAAAGAGGTGACATCCACGTTTCTCATATTCTCTGATCACCGTCTCATTTTCACTTCTGCATCAAGTTTAAAATAAATATGAACCGTCTCATCTCTTCTGTTCTCAGTCCAGGAGGAGCCTCGCGTCCTTCCCCACATACGTAGAAGGTGAGATTCATTTTACACTTCTTCACTTACAGAAGTCCATTATTAAAATTAGTAAAACATTGCAAGGGGGGATTTAAATTTTGATTTCATAACAAGGGCGTACTCGTTAACTCAGTAGAATAATACATTTCATTTATCTGATGCTTTTATCCAAAGCGACTTACAATAAGTTAATTTCAACCATCAGGGTACAAATTCAGAACAAGGAGCCAAACTACAAAGTTCTATCAGTAAGTTCCATGTTAAGATACTGAAGTTCTACTATTCAAGGTAAAGGAGGAGGAGGAGGAGGAGGAGGAAGAGGAGGAGGTGTGTTTTTAGTTTGTGGTGGAACATGTTCAGACTTTCTGCTGTTCTGATGTCGTTGGGGAGCTCATTCTACCATTTAGGAGCCAGGACAGAGGAGGAGGAGCAGAGTGAGCGGGCTGGGGTGTAAAGTTGGACCATGTCCTGGATGTAGAGGAGGAGAAGGAGAAGGAGGAGGAGGAGGAGGAGAAGGAGGAGTGAACAGGCTACCATGTCCTGGATGTAGAGGAGGAGGAGGAGGAGGAGGAGTGAACAGGTTGGGGTGTAAGGTTGGACCATGTCCTGGATGTGGAGGAGGAGGAGGAGGAGTGAACAGGCTACCATGTCCTGGATGTAGAGGAGGAGGAGGAGGAGAAGGAGGAGTGAACAGGCTACCATGTCCTGGATGTAGAGGAGGAGGAGGAGTGAACAGGTTGGGGTGTAAGGTTGGACCATGTCCTGGATGTAGAGGAGGAGGAGGAGGAGGAGAAGGAGGAGGAGGAGGAGGAGTGAACAGGCTACCATGTCCTGGATGTAGAGGAGGAGGAGGAGGAGGAGTGAACAGGTTGGGGTGTAAGGTTGGACCATGTCCTGGATGTAGAGGAGGAGGAGGAGGAGGAGGAGGAGGAGGAATGAACAGGCTACCATGTCCTGGATGTAGAATGGACCCGGTATGAAAGTACCAATGTTTGGAAACGGATGCGGGCGGCTACTGGTAACCAGTGACTGCACCCCAGGCCTGTCAATCAAAGAGCTCCGTGGTACCCTGGTGGTCCTCAGTGGTACTACAGATGGAGTCTGTTGGAGCCCCTGGTGGTCCTCAGTGGTACTACAGATGGAGTCTGTTGGAGCCCCTGGTGGTCCTCAGTGGTACTACAGATGGAGTCTGTTGGAGCCCCTGGTGGTTCTCAGTGGTACTACAGATGGAGTCTGTTGGAGCCCCTGGTGGTCCTCAGTGGTACTACAGATGGAGTCTGTTGGAGCCCCTGGTGGTCCTCAGTGGTACTACAGATGGAGTCTGTTGGAGCCCCTGGTGGTCCTCAGTGGTACTACACGTTCAGGCTCTTCCATATTGTTTGTCTGAGCTCAGGTCTCAACAACATCCTCAAAAACATGCTGAAAATGTTGCAGTTAAAATATTTAAGTTCTGTTAACATTTTAAATTCAAGGAACATTTTATAGAAATCCTTTTTAATTCAGATTTTAAAGCATTATATCTTAGTTAACACGAAATTTACAGGAACATTATTTCAGTAGATGAATATCATTAAATTGTTCTTTAGACATGAGGGTAAAGTGTTTTACAGCTTGTAGTCAATGTCAGTGAAATTATGGGATGGTTCGCTGCTGGCTGGCAGAGCTCAGGTATAAATTCAGCTTCATATGTCATAAGTCAGTGACATGTTTGTGTCCGCTGAACAAAATATTAAAAAGAAGAAACAAAAATTAAATGCAGGACACTTCAAAATATCATTTATAAAACGTACGTATGTATACTATTTCTATTGTTTATTTCCCCAACCTATGATTTATTGTCTCCAGTTTGTGGATTGCATCCTTTTATTAGTGTGTTTGTGGTTTCAGATCATGTTTGGTGAAGTTATTCTGTTTAAGAGCAGCTGAAGTCGTAACTCACTGTGTGAAATATCTCGTCAGATGTTTTCCATGTACATTGTGTTACAGTTAAACAGCTCATGGCTATAATTCATTGTTAATATTATTCTAAATATTGATGACTATATTGATCCCATGGTGGGAGGAGCCTTGTGTCATGTGGTGACCCGAACCCGTCTCCCCGCTCCAGTACCGGGACCGTGTGACCCGGAGGACCTGATCGATGGGATCATCTTTGCAGCCAACTACCTGGGCTCCACCCAGCTGCTGTCGGACAAAACGCCGTCCAAGAACATCCGCATGATGCAGGCGCAGGAGGCCGTGGGCCGCATCAAGGTGAACACCGATGGACACTTCATGTTCACGCTACTTCAGAGACACAAATTCACATCTTCCATCTTCTTCATTTTTAAGAGCATAATTTCACATTTCTTTCTCATTTTCCATCACGACTGATTGAGTCTTGTTCTGTTCCAACCTGACTTCTCCACATGTGTACAAATACATCTCAAAAATACACAAGTACATAAACACGTGAACACGTATAGAAACCAGATGAAAGGAAACATCTGACACCTCACTGTCAGAGCCTCATTTTAATTCTCCGTCAGTTTGACATTTATTTTAATTCTCCGTCTGGTAGAAATTTATTTTAATTCTCCGTCTGGTAGAAATTTATTTTAATTCTCCGTCAGGTAGAAATGTATTTTAATTCTCCGTCAGGTAGAAATGTATTTTAATTCTCCGTCTGGTAGAAATGTATTTTAATTCTCCGTCAGGTAGAAATGTATTTTAATTCTCCGTCTGGTAGAAATGTATTTTAATTCTCCGTCAGGTAGAAATGTATTTTAATTCTCCGTCAGTTTGACATTTATTTTAATTCTCCGTCGGTTAGAAATGTATTTTAATTCTCCGTCTGGTAGAAATGTATTTTAATTCTCCGTCAGGTAGAAATGTATTTTAATTCTCCGTCAGTTTGACATTTATGTTAATTCTCCGTCAGTTTGACATTTATTTTAATTCTCCGTCAGTTTGACATTTATGTTAATTCTCCGTCAGTTTGACATTTATTTTAATTCTCCGTCAGTTTGACATTTATTTTAATTCTCCGTCTGGTAGAAATGTATTTTAATTCTCCGTCAGGTAGAAATGTATTTTAATTCTCCGTCAGTTTGACATTTATTTTAATTCTCCGTCGGTTAGAAATGTATTTTAATTCTCCGTCTGGTAGAAATGTATTTTAATTCTCCGTCGGTTAGAAATGTATTTTAATTCTCCGTCTGGTAGAAATGTATTTTAATTCTCCGTCAGGTAGAAATGTATTTTAATTCTCCGTCAGTTTGACATTTATGTTAATTCTCCGTCAGTTTGACATTTATTTTAATTCTCCGTCAGTTTGACATTTATGTTAATTCTCCGTCAGTTTGACATTTATTTTAATTCTCCGTCAGTTTGACATTTATTTTAATTCTCCGTCTGGTAGAAAATTATTTTAATTCTCCGTCGGTTAGAAATGTATTTTAATTCTCCGTCTGGTAGAAATGTATTTTAATTCTCCGTCAGATAGAAATGTATTTTAATTCTCCGTCAGGTAGAAATGTATTTTAATTCTCCGTCTGGTAGAAATGTATTTTAATTCTCTGTCAGTTTGACATTTATTTTAATTCTCCGTCAGTTTGACATTTATTTTAATTCTCCGTCTGGTAGAAATGTATTTTAATTCTCCGTCAGGTAGAAATGTATTTTAATTCTCCGTCAGTTTGACATTTATTTTAATTCTCCGTCAGTTTGACATTTATTTTAATTCTCCGTCAGTTTGACATTTATTTTAATTCTCCGTCTGGTAGAAAATTATTTTAATTCTCCGTCGGTTAGAAATGTATTTTAATTCTCCGTCTGGTAGAAATGTATTTTAATTCTCCGTCAGGTAGAAATGTATTTTAATTCTCCGTCAGGTAGAAATGTATTTTAATTCTCCGTCAGGTAGAAATGTATTTTAATTCTCCGTCTGGTAGAAATGTATTTTAATTCTCCGTCAGGTAGAAATGTATTTTAATTCTCCGTCTGGTAGAAATGTATTTTAATTCTCTGTCAGTTTGACATTTATTTTAATTCTCCGTCAGTTTGACATTTATTTTAATTCTCCGTCTGGTAGAAATGTATTTTAATTCTCCGTCAGGTAGAAATGTATTTTAATTCTCCGTCTGGTAGAAATGTATTTTAATTCTCCGTCTGGTAGAAATGTATTTTAATTCTCTGTCAGTTTGACATTTATTTTAATTCTCCGTCAGTTTGACATTTATTTTAATTCTCCGTCTGGTAGAAATGTATTTTAATTCTCCGTCAGGTAGAAATGTATTTTAATTCTCCGTCTGGTAGAAATGTATTTTAATTCTCCGTCAGGTAGAAATGTATTTTAATTCTCCGTCAGGTAGAAATGTATTTTAATTCTCCGTCAGGTAGAAATGTATTTTAATTCTCCGTCAGGTAGAAATGTATTTTAATTCTCCGTCAGGTAGAAATGTATTTTAATTCTCCGTCTGGTAGAAATGTATTTTAATTCTCCGTCAGGTAGAAATGTATTTTAATTCTCCGTCAGGTAGAAATGTATTTTAATTCTCCGTCTGGTAGAAATGTATTTTAATTCTCTGTCAGTTTGACATTTATTTTAATTCTCCGTCAGTTTGACATTTATTTTAATTCTCCGTCTGGTAGAAATGTATTTTAATTCTCCGTCAGGTAGAAATGTATTTTAATTCTCCGTCTGGTAGAAATGTATTTTAATTCTCCGTCAGGTAGAAATGTATTTTAATTCTCCGTCAGGTAGAAATGTATTTTAATTCTCCGTCAGGTAGAAATGTATTTTAATTCTCCGTCAGGTAGAAATGTATTTTAATTCTCCGTCAGGTAGAAATGTATTTTAATTCTCCGTCTGGTAGAAATGTATTTTAATTCTCCGTCAGGTAGAAATGTATTTTAATTCTCCGTCTGGTAGAAATGTATTTTAATTCTCCGTCAGGTAGAAATGTATTTTAATTCTCCGTCAGTTTGACATTTATTTTCATTCTCCGTCAGTTTGACATTTATTTTAATTCTCCGTCTGGTAGAAAATTATTTTAATTCTCCGTCAGGTAGAAATGTATTTTAATTCTCCATCAGGTAGAAATGTATTTTAATTCTCCGTCAGGTAGAAATGTATTTTAATTCTCCGTCGGTTAGAAATGTATTTTAATTCTCCGTCAGGTAGAAATGTATTTTAATTCTCCGTCAGGTAGAAATGTATTTTAATTCTCCGTCAGGTAGAAATGTATTTTAATTCTCCGTCAGGTAGAAATGTATTTTAATTCTCCGTCTGGTAGAAATGTATTTTAATTCTCCGTCAGGTAGAAATGTATTTTAATTCTCCGTCTGGTAGAAATGTATTTTAATTCTCCGTCAGGTAGAAATGTATTTTAATTCTCCGTCAGGTAGAAATGTATTTTAATTCTCCGTCTGGTAGAAATGTATTTTAATTCTCCGTCTGGTAGAAATGTATTTTAATTCTCCGTCAGGTAGAAATGTATTTTAATTCTCCGTCAGGTAGAAATGTATTTTAATTCTCCGTCTGGTAGAAATGTATTTTAATTCTCCGTCAGGTAGAAATGTATTTTAATTCTCCGTCAGGTAGAAATGTATTTTAATTCTCCGTCTGGTAGAAATGTATTTTAATTCTCCGTCTGGTAGAAATGTATTTTAATTCTCCGTCAGGTAGAAATGTATTTTAATTCTCCGTCAGGTAGAAATGTATTTTAATTCTCCGTCGGTTAGAAATGTATTTTAATTCTCCGTCAGGTAGAAATGTATTTTAATTCTCCGTCAGGTAGAAATGTATTTTAATTCTCCGTCAGGTAGAAATGTATTTTAATTCTCCGTCAGGTAGAAATGTATTTTAATTCTCCGTCAGGTAGAAATGTATTTTAATTCTCCGTCAGGTAGAAATGTATTTTAATTCTCCGTCAGGTAGAAATGTATTTCACGTCTGTAAATGTCTGAACACTCCGGTTTGTAATTCATAACCTGAACCGTCGGACTCAGCGGTTTTTTCAAACTGTCACATTACACTTCTTCCTGTAAACATCACACATGAAGACCTCAGTGTGACATCATCACAGCCCACATGCAGGTTATTATATGACATCATCCAGGTGTAACCCCCCCCCCCCCCCCACCTCTAACATGACTCTCCTGTCTGCTTTGTTCCATGTTGGACAGACGGCCCAGAAATTAGCCCAGAACAGGAAGAAGGTGCAGTACTGACAAATGTGTCCTCCATCTGTCTGTCTGCCTCATTGTGTTTCTGTCTGTTTGTCTCTTTGTGTCTCTGTCTGTCTGTCTCTGTCTGTCTCTGTCTGTCCGTCCGTCCTTTATTCCCTCCTCCGGGTCTCCAGCCATCTTTTTCATTCCATATCAGATGTTCTGCTCCCGCCATAATTTGTAATATAAACATGTTGTTAAACTGGACAGCTTCCTGTCATGTGATCATGTGTTCACCTGATCACGTGTTCACCTGATCACGTGTTCACCTGGTCACGTGATCACCTGGTCACGTGGTCATGATCCTCACTATGATGACATACAGCAGTCAGCGTCAGCACTATTTCTACGTTTCAAACCAACCATGAAGTCGTTTGATTCCCAGTAAAGCTGCTGACTGTCTTCAAGAACATCTTCTCTGTTGAAGATGTGAAATGATTGAAGAGCTTCAACCCAATCAAAGACACAACATGCTGAACATGTTCCAAACATGCTGCAGACGTGTAACATGTAGAAACTGGATCAGATGCACTTCAAACAGGAACAGATCATTTTAAATACACACGTGTTCATCAGACAACATACATGTTTCACAAGGTGTTAAAGTACATGTTAAATGTTGCTTCATCTTGTATGACTGTTTAACGTGTGTGTGTGTGTGTGTGTGTGTGTGTGTGTGTGCGTGTGTGCGTGTGTGTGTGTGCGTGTGTGTGTGTGTGTGTGTGTGTGTGTGTGCGTGTGTATGTGTGTGTATGTGTGCGTGTGTATGTGTGTGTAGGCCCCTGATGGAGAACCTCAGCCCATGACGGAGGTGGATCTCTTCATCTCCACCCAGAGAATCAAAGTTCTCAACGCCGACTCGCAGGTAAACATTCAGACTTAATCCAGCGACCCGTCAAAACATCCTGAACATCACAGCTGGTTCTGGTTCTGGTTCCTGTGGGACCAGAGGCAGCATCAGGCCCTGTTTCTGGTTCAGGTTCAAGTTCTGGTTCTGGTTCTGGTTCAGGTTCTGGTCCTGGTTCTGGTTCTGGTTCTGGTTCAGGTTCTGGTGTAGATTCTGGTGTAGGTTCTGGTTCTGGTTCAAGTTCAGGTTCAGGTTCTGGTGGGACCAGAGGCAGCATCAGGTCCTGGTTCTGTTTCTGGTTCAGGTTCTGGTCCTGGTTCAAGTTCAGGTTCTGGTGTAGGTTCTGGTTCTGGTTCAAGTTCAGGTTCTGGTGGGACCAGGGGCAGCATCAGGTCCTGGTTCTGTTTCTGGTTCTGGTTCTGGTTCAGGTTCTGGTTCAGGTTCAGGTTCTGGTTCTGGTTTAGGTTCTGGTTCTGGTGGGACCAGAGGCAGCATCAGGTTCTGTTAGGTAGGTAGTATTTACTTTATTCATCCCCAAGGGGACATTTTTTCGCTCCAGCAGCATACAGGAAAGCAGTAGATAATAATAGAATAATAAAAAACAATAAAATAACAGCAACAAATATTAAATATAAAAATGCACATATAAATATATATATAAATATAAATATATATATATATATATTTATATTTAAACAAACAAGAAACACAGACAACAGTGTTATTGTTGTTGGCAGCTCATGTTGGGGTTTCAGACTTGATCAAATGATCCTTTAATGCAGTGGTTTGATTTTGACCCACACGTGTTTGAAACGGCGTCTGCAGGTGAAGGTGGATTTATTGAAGCTTTATTTAAATCAGTGATGTCGGGAGATTAGAACTGAATAAACACACAAACAACAACAACAACAAACACCTTTAAACTGTTTAATGAGGACGGTTGTGGTTCTCCAGGACACTATGATGGACCACCCTCTGCGGACCATCTCCTACATCGCTGACATCGGCAACATTGTGGTTCTGATGGCCCGGCGCCGGATGCCCCGACCGGACTCCCAGGAGAACGTGGAGGCCTCGGATCCGGGTCAGGACAGCAAGCGGCAGTACAAGATGATCTGCCACGTGTTTGAGTCGGAGGATGTGAGTCCAGCAGCAGATTCAGAGGAATCAACATGAAATCTCTCAAGTCGAATGAAACGTGCCGATTCCGATCATGTAGAAGATGACGGAGTATTTCAGAGGTTCTGCGTGTGCCGTGTCTCCAGGCCCAGCTGATCGCCCAGTCCATCGGACAGGCCTTCAGCGTGGCCTACCAGGAGTTCTTACGGGCCAACGGCATCAACCCGGAGGACCTGAGCCAGAAGGAGTACAGCGACCTGCTCAACACTCAGGACATGTACAACGACGACCTCGTCCACTTCTCCAAGTCGGAGAACTGCAAAGATGTGAGTGGCTTTCAAATCACGTCGTCCTGCTTCGTCAAATCTAATCTGATCAAGTTAATACCAAACATGTCGGAGCGTTTCTCTGAGATCTCGTTGTGCAGTCATGATAATAAATACTCCTACTAATAAATAACATCGGCCGCTGAGCCGTCACACCTCGAAGCACCGGAACAAGAAACACACATCGTCTTTCATTAAAAAACATATTCGTAAATAAGAGAACGAACAAAGCCACGCTGCAGTAATATCACAATAAAAAGTCCATCATACAATATCAATTACGAGATGAGAAAATGGAGAAAATTATATTTATTTATAATAAATCCGCCTTTTTAAAAATGCATATAAAATTAGTTTTATTATTAAAACAAAGATGTCCGTCTGCTGACCTGTTGAATCTGTATTTTTGAATCTTTATCATATTTATGTGGAACATGCAGCGTTCAACAAAGTGATACAAAGTGGATATTAACTGAACGTGTGTTTTGTGTTCTTTCCCTCTCGGTTGCCCGCGGTAACCTCAGGTGTTCATTGACAAAGGTAAGGGGGAGATTCTGGGCGTGGTCATTGTGGAGAGTGGGTGGGGCTCCATCCTGCCCACCGTCATAATCGCCAACATGATGCATGCTGGGCCGGCGGAGAGGTCCGGCAGGCTGAACATCGGAGACCAGATCATGTCCATCAACGGGACCAGTCTGGTGGGACTGCCGCTGTCCACCTGCCAGAGCATCATCAAGGTACCGGTCCTGAAGACCTTTTATTTTGAAAGGGACAGTGAGAGGCAGACAGGAAATGTTGAAGAGAGCAGGCAGCGAATGGTCCACCCGACCAGAACCAGAACCAGAACTCCGTCCCAACCACTGAGCTGTCCATCACCCAGACATGAGTTTGAATGACAGATACGATTATAAAGGACGAACGTTTCACCTCCTTAACAAAACACAATTCAACTTTAGACAAAAAGATCGTTTATAAAATATCAAAACACTTCATATAAAAACATACTAAAAACATAAATAAAATCTAAAATCAGAACAAATGTTGACTTCTGAGAGTCCAGCTGATCGCTCTGAGGGGAACTGGATTTAAAGGCAAAACGTTTTATTTGGATTTTGTACTGTTTATGAAGTTAAAGAATTAATTGTAACTATTCAGGACATTTTTTAAAAGCGTCCTCACTTTACTTTCAGGGTGTGAAATAATCTGAATATTTAACTGAATATTTCAGAGTTTACTGGCTGCAGGTTCAAGTGTCGATTTAATCAGACTGGATGAACTTCAGCACTGATGTCAAAACCTCAAATTATTTACAGTGTCCGTTATTGATAATCTACGTTTAATGTGGATTTATTGTTGTTTGTTGCTTCTTGAATACATCCCATGTTTCACATTTCTTTCTTTCTGGCATGTTTTGATCCATGTTGTCTATTATTGGTTCACTCTGCCCCCTGGTGGCGACCCAGTTAGTTGACTCTGTTCTGCTGCTTCCAAGCTTCGTTACTATCAGTCATGAATGGATTTCTGTGCTCAGTTTGGACGTTATGATGCTTAAATACTGCTGATATGTCTACTAAACTTTGAGTAGTGTCGGTTATTATGGCTTAAATTTATTTTAGCTAGTATCCTTCAGTCCTGTAGCTCCGCCCCTCTCATCCATGACTCAGTGGAGGTTTCTGACTGCAGCTCTGGATCTCCTGCTTTCTTTCATGTAGGGTCTGAAGAACCAGTCTCGGATCAAGCTGAACATCGTGAGATGTCCCCCGGTGACCACCGTCCTCATCAGACGGCCGGACCTCCGCTACCAGCTGGGCTTCAGTGTCCAGAACGGCATTGTGGGTAGAACTCTTATTCTGCTCTTTGTTAAATTGCATTTATAATTATATTAAATTCATAGAAAAACAAATCTGATTTGTCACTTTGAATAACTGATGCATCTCTTTAACAGATCTGTAGCCTTATGCGCGGCGGCATCGCTGAAAGGGGCGGGGTCAGAGTGGGTCACCGCATCATCGAGATCAACGGCCAGAGCGTGGTGGCCACGCCCCACGAGAAGATCGTCCACATCCTGTCCAACGCTGTTGGAGAGGTGAGACGTCACTCTGACTGCGTGAAGGATATGTGTATATATATATACTGCTCCAAAAAATAAAGGGACCACTTAAACACCTCAATGTAACTCCAATCAATCCCACTTCTGTGAAATCAAGCTGTCCAGTTTGGATCAACACTGATTGAGGATCAGTTTCACCTGCTGTTGTACAAATGGAACAAACAGGTGGAAATGAGGCAATTATCAAGACAACCCTATAAAGGAACGGTTCTGCAGGTGGTGACCACAGACCGTTTCTCTGTCCTCGTCCTTTCTGGATGATCGTTGGTCCCTTTTGCATTTTGCCAGTGTCCTCACCACTAGAGGTAGCATGAGGTGTCTCCAACCCACAGACGTTGTTCAGGTAGTGCAGCTCATCTAGGATGGCACATCAATGCACGCTGTGGCAAGAAGGTTTGCTGTGTCTGTCAGCACAGTGTCAAGAGGACGGAGGACATACCGGGAGACGGGCCGGTCCACCAGGAGACGTGGAGGGGGACGTAGGAGGACAACAACCCGGCAGCGGGACCGTTATCTGCTCCTTTGTGCAAGGAGGAGCAGGAGGAGCGCTGCCAGAGCCCTACAAAATGACCTCGAGCAGGCCACTAATGTGCATGTTTCTGCTCAAACTGTCAGAAACAGACTCCATGAGGGCGGTACGAGGACCCGACGTCCACAAGTGGGGTCTGTGCTTACAGCCCAACACCGTGCGGGGCGACCGGACTTTACCGGAGAACACCGAGATCGGCAGCTTCTCCGTCGGCGTCCTGCGGTCTTCACGGATGAGAGCAGGTTCACACTGAGCACATGTGACAGACGTGACGGAGTCTGGAGACGCCGTGGAGAACGTTCTGCTGCCTGCAACATCCTCCAGCGGGACCGGGTCGGCGGCGGGTCAGCGACGGTCTGGGGAGGCGTTTCTTCGGAGGGCAGCGCAGCCCTCCGTGTGCTAGCCAGAGGTACCCTGACTGCCATTAGGTCCCGGGATGAGATCCTCAGACCCGTTGAAGACCATCTGCTGGTGCAGCGGGTCCTGGGTTCTTCTGATGCAGGACAATGCTCGGCCTCATGTGGCTGGAGTGTCAGCAGTTCCTGCACGATGAAGGCATCGATGCTACGGACCGGCCCGCCTGTTCCCCAGACCTGAATCCAATCCAGCACATCCGGGACATCGTGTCTCGTTCCGTCCTCCGACGCCACGTCCACCGCAGACTGTCCGGGAGTGGACCGATGCTTTGATCCGGGTCTGGGAGGAGATCCCTCAGGAGAACATCCGTGGTCTCATCAGGAGCATGCCCAGGCGTTGTAGGGAGTGATACAGGCACGTGGAGGACACACACACTACTGAGACTCATTTGGACTTGTCTTCAGGAATCTCCACAGAAGTTGGATCAGCCTGGGATCTGATTTTTCCACTTTTATTTGGAGTATGATTCTGAATCCAGACCTCCATGGATAATGATTCTGATTTCCATTGATCATTCTGATGTTATTTTGTTCTCAACACATTCCACTATGTAATGAATCAAGATTTGAACTGGAATATTTCATTCATTGAGATCTAGGATGTGTTGTTTAAGGGTTCCCTTTTATTTTTTGGAGCAGTGTATATACTGTATATCTATATAGATAGATATATCGCTAGCGCTAGTTTGGAGGTTCTTGCTTCCATGAAATATGCACTTGCAGGTGGAGGGAGACATCCTGTAGCAGCTAGCTGATGTACAATAACAATCTCACTATGTCAGTAGCAGAACTGAAGTCCAGTGGGATGACCTCTTCTGCAAATGAGCTCTAGGATTTTATAGTGTTTCACCGTGAGAGACGGAGCCATGCAGAAGGTTATATAAACCGGCTGTGATCTGACGTAGATAGGTTGTTGTGCTGTAGATAGGTTGTTGTGAGGTAGATAGGTTGTTGTGACGTAGATAGGCAGTTGCGAGGTAGATAGGTTGTTGTGACGCAGATAGGTAGTTGTGAAGTAGATAGGTAGTTGTGACGTAGATAGGTAGTTGTGAGGTAGATAGGTTGTTGTGCTGTAGATAGGTTGTTGTGAGGTAGATAGGTTGTTGTGAGGTAGATAGGTTGTTGTGACGTAGATAGGTTGTTGTGAGGTAGATAGGTTGTTGTGAGGTAGATAGGCAGTTGTGAGGTAGATAGGTTGTTGTGAGGTAGATAGGCAGTTGTGAGGTAGATAGGTTGTTGTGAGGT
>NW_027185438.1:967395-1019895 GCF_022577435.1 Embiotoca jacksoni
TGGGGTGATTTCATAATATTGTGTATTTATACACTAAAATAACACTATATGGTAGCTTGTTTGTCAAATTTGTATGGTGCTTATAATAAGATATAAAATATATTAAGATATAAGATAACAATGTGGCTGTACCCTTAAACGTTATTCTAGAGTTACTATATGTTTGATCCAATTTATTATAAAAGACACATTCTTTACTCGACTGCTGACCATTTTTAAAAGGCATGTTTTGATATTTTTCATCTTCAACAAAATCGACTTTTAACCTGAAACTTGGTTAAATAATCCAGTTTCTACGAGATGACTTTTGGACTGTGGGGAAATCTAAAAGCTAAAGTGTAAATCTGGAGGTTGTGCTGTGGAAATGGTCAGCAGGCCGGTGGAGAGAAGGTCCCGAGCTTAAACCTGAAGCTGGAAGTGACTCTAAATGCTGTGGATATTCTTCATTTCCTACAGTTTTCATGTGAAATTGTTTTGAACAGAAAAATGCTGCGATCACATGAGACAAGGAAGCAGCATCAGAGTCAGCAGGTTGGTGCTGCTGGTGGAGAGGATGTGAGGAGGACATGCTTTAATGTGCACCACTGGGCAAAAGTTTTCAGGCACTACATTATAAAAATACTGGCAGGACTAGTTTTTGTCCCCTTGGAACAGGTGAAGTGTGTCTCTGCTGAGCGAGTTGTCCTCTGTGTCCTCGGTCCTCCTGACCGACTCCATGATGTGACCTCAGGACTCTGTGGGTTCAAACCATCTTCGTCCTCTTGAGACTAAAGACTGCCGACAACTTTTGCACAGTTTGAAGTCCCGTTTTAAACTATGTAGTTTTACTGGAGGAGCTTCTCCTCCTCGTCGTGTAGCAGGAGGTGGAGGAGCTTCTCCTCCTCGTCGTGTAGCAGGAGATGGAGGAGAAGTTGTGCTGACGGGGTCCCGTCTGACGCTACTTGTGATTACTCTACGTGTACTCTAACCACAGTGCAGTACATGTGGAAATGGTTTTTAAATACTGCTGCTCGCTGCTCAGCGTCATGGAAACGGGCGATCTGATTGGCTGAACTGACAGAGCTTGTCAGATATAAATCAATTATTCTCAAGTGATTTGTTTGTCAACTTCTTTATTTGTAAGTGAAATTTCACTTCATTTCCATTGAAGGATCAGAATCTTCGTCTCAACTTGTTGAACTTGAGGTGACGACATCTTTACGTCCTCCACAGTAAAACTAAACCAGAGCACAGCTGGAACACCTGCTCTCTGCAGGATGATGGTCAGTCCAGTCAGCAGGGATGTGTTGTTGTCATGACTACACTCATGTTTCAGCCGATAAACACCTCAATGGACCAACATTTTCTATTATTTTGTGAATGTTTCGAAGCCTCTTTTCTGTCATGTATCTGAAGTCCCTCCTTCTCATGCTGTTTCTCTGGGAATGTACCTGCTTCATCAGCTCAGCTTAAACAAGCCTTTCTTTTCCTGTTGGATGTCGTGAACAGGACTCATGCTCATCTTTTTACACCCTATTTTTAACCTAAATGGCCCCATGTCGCCCCCTGCACCCCCACCCAACCCCCCACCACCACCTTCGACCCCCTGTTTATTCCTTATGTCTGTCCTCGTCTAAGAAGCTCATCTTGGCCTTACTACAACTACGACTGGACGTTTTATGATGTTCCAACTGAACTGAAGAGGAACAGAAGCAACTGGACTTTTAACACGATCTTCTCCGGAGTCGTGTTATTACGATGTACTGTTCTTTCTTCTCGTGTGTGTGTGGTGTGTAATTACAACCAATGTACTCCATATTCAAACGACAGCTGGATATACTGTAAAAATACACATATAAGCGAACTATATAGAAACTATGTAAAGATATATACTTCTCTCGGTTGTTTTGTGTGTTTGGGTCGGCCTGAAGGCGAACCTCAGTCAGTAGAAAGGTTCTTTTAAGGTGAGAGGAATGTAGGAAACTGATTGTGTGAAATGACCTTCATGTACATTATATACACAGACAGAGCACAAGATGTGTGTGACATGTTCCCTCACTGCTGTGTCAGGGATTACAGGCTGGCTAAAGGTGGCTAAGCTAATCAAGGAGACTAGCACTTGAACCTGGTGGCAGGCAGGGCCGGCAGAAAGTATTTATAATGCACTCATTTTGAATGTAACTGAAACATCGACTCAATGTGTCTGAACCTTAAAAAAACAGATAAAATGCCGTTTCTGCAGGCAGCCGCAGTGCTTATTTATTTGCTAGCTTTTCTTTTCTTTTTTTTTTTGCGATGTTCTTGCTGCTGAGCTACATTTCTGTACCACAGCCAGAATGTTTGTAACAGTAATTCCAACATTAAAGGACTTGCAGAAGGACTTTGGCTCACAATGTGGATTTACAAATGAGAAGTTTGACATTTTGGATGACATACTACAGTAGTATGTTGGTGCAGTGGTGTAGTGGTTAGCACTGTCGCCTCTCTGGGTTCGGTTCGGCCGGGTGAAAAAAAAAATCATACTATAATGTGTTTTTCATGCTTTTCGGACATAAGGGTTCCCCATTATGTTTTTTATTGCTCTTCGGATGTAAGGGCATAGGGGCCTAAGGATCAAAGGTGGGCAGAGCATCTGTTAACAGAACCAGGATCAGAGGTGGGAGGAGCATCTGTTAACAGAACCAGGATCAGAGGGGGGCGGAGCATCTGTTAACAGAACCAGGATCAGAGGTGGGCGGAGCATCTGTTAACAGAACCAGGATCAGAGGGGGGCGGAGCATCTGTTAACAGAACCAGGATCAGAGGTGGGAGGAGCATCTGTTAACAGAACCAGGATCAGAGGGGGGAGGAGCATCTGTTAACAGAACCAGGATCAGAGGTGGGAGGAGCATCTGTTAACAGAACCAGGATCAGAGGGGGGCGGAGCATCTGTTAACAGAACCAGGATCAGAGGTGGGAGGAGCATCTGTTAACAGAACCAGGATCAGAGGGGGGCGGAGCATCTGTTAACAGAACCAGGATCAGAGGTGGGAGGAGCATCTGTTAACAGAACCAGGATCAGAGGGGGGAGGAGCATCTGTTAACAGAACCAGGATCAGAGGTGGGAGGAGCATCTGTTAACAGAACCAGGATCAGAGGGGGGCGGAGCATCTGTTAACAGAACCAGGATCAGAAGTGGGCGGAGCATCTGTTAACAGAACCAGGATCAGAAGTGGGCGGAGCATCTGTTAACAGAACCAGGATCAGAGGGGGGCGGAGCATCTGTTAACAGAACCAGGATCAGAGGTGGGCGGAGCATCTGTTAACAGAACCGGGATCAGAGGGGGGCGGAGCATCTGTTAACAGAACCAGGATCAGAGGGGGGCGGAGCATCTGCCTCGACCGGTTGGGGTGAGAGGAGAGCAGAGAGAGAAAAGGACAGCATAGAGATAGAAGAGAAGAACTGTTGGTGGAGACGACAATCACAGAGCAGAGACATGCAGCTCCATGACGGGACATCTGGAAAAGAAAGAACAGAAACTACACGAGTGAAGGAACTGAATGGAGACAACAGATAATAAGAAGAAACTATGGGAGAGAAAAAGATGACGCCAATGAGATGTGATGGTGAGATATGAGTTACAGAGAGTGAAAGAGTGAGAGGAAAGAACCCCACTGTATCATGGGAAGTCCCCCAGCAGCCTCGGTTTATAACAGCAGAACTGCAGGATGGTTCAGGTTCACCTGAGCAGCTCAACTAGAAACTTTATCAAAAAGGAAAGTTTTGAGTCGAACCCTAAAACTAGAGAGAGTTTCTGCTCCTGAACAAAACCTGGGAGCCTGAAAACTGAAACTCTGATTTACATACTGCTGGTGGAAACTCTGGGAACCACAAGCAGGCTGAGATCTGTCAGGATGATTTGGTTCTATTAGATCTGTCAGGATGATGTGGTTCTATAAGATCTGTCAGGATGATGTGGTTCTATAAGATCTGTCAGGATGATGTGGTTCCATGAGATCTGTCAGGATGATGTGGTTCTATAAGATCTGTCAGGGTGATGTGGTTCTATAAGATCTGTCAGGATGATGTGGTTCTATAAGACATGTCAGGATGATGTGGTTCTATAAGACCTGTCAGGATGATGTGGTTCCATAAGATCTCTGTCAGGATGATGTGGTTCCATGAGATCTGTCAGGATGATGTGGTTCTATTAGATCTGTCAGGATGGTGTGGTTCTGAGATCTGTCAGGATGATGTGGTTCCATAAGATCTCTGTCAGGATGATGTGGTTCTAAAAGACCTGTCAGGATGATGTGGTTCCATGAGATCTGTCAGGATGATGTGGTTCTATAAGATCTGTCAGGATGATGTGGTTCTATAAGACATGTCAGGATGATGTGGTTCAATAAGATCTCTGTCAGGGTGATGTGGTTCTAAAAGACCTGTCAGGATGATGTGGTTCTATAAGATCTGTCAGGATGATGTGGTTCTATTAGATCTGTCAGGATGATGTGGTTCTATAAGATCTATCAGGATGATGTGGTTCTATAAGATCTATCAGGATGATGTGGTTCTATAAGACATGTCAGGATGATGTGGTTCAATAAGATCTCTGTCAGGATGATGTGGTTCTAAAAGACCTGTCAGGATGATGTGGTTCTATAAGATCTGTCTGGATGATGTGGTTCTATAAGATCTGTCAGGATGATGTGGTTCTATAAGACATGTCAGGATGATGTGGTTCAATAAGATCTCTGTCAGGATGATGTGGTTCTAAAAGACCTGTCAGGATGATGTGGTTCTATAAGATCTGTCAGGATGATGTGGTTCTATAAGATCTGTCAGGATGATGTGGTTCTATAAGACATGTCAGGATGATGTGGTTCAATAAGATCTCTGTCAGGATGATGTGGTTCTAAAAGACCTGTCAGGATGATGTGGTTCTATAAGATCTGTCAGGATAATGTCAGGATGACAGGAAGCTGATGAAGAGAAGCTAAAACAGGAGAAATATGATCTCTAAATCCTGTCAGTACTCTTGATGCAGCATTTTGGATCAACTTCAGGTTTTTGTTGAGTAATTTGGACGACCGTTCTGTCCGAAGAGGCATGAAAAACACACTATAGTATGACTTTGTTTTCATATTTTAGACCACATACTAAAATATGACATTTTTAGGATATTTTGGACGACATGCTATAACTTTAGATATAGTCTCCATAAATCATCAGTGGGACATTTAATGTCACTCTAGTTTAAAGTTAAGGAAATCATTAAAATGTCAAGAATCATATCTTACCAATGATAAATGAAGATGTAAACATCAGAATCATGACCCGTTCTTTTTTTCTGTTGTATTATTTGTGGAACAACCACAGTACACGTCACATTACAGTCTCGTTAAACATTCATGAGAAGAACCTCCACAAACTGTCAAAGAGTCCATAACACCGACTTCCTGTTATCATCACCTACATCCTGTTGTGGTCACCTGCCTTTATTTAGGAAATAAAAATAACATTTCCACAAATATAAGAATTACTAACAAACATGAACTTCTCTTACAAATCCAGTCTTATTATCTTTATAATTCAGTTTCCTTCAGAGAAACTTGTTTAAGAATAACAGACCAATAAAATAAGAATTATTGTCTTATCAGTAATTATCTGAAATATGTCTGAGCCAATAACACCAACATACAAGTGGAACACATGTAGTCAATTAAAATGTTAAACTGTAAGTAAATGTTCAGAAAGCATAAAAAACTTTGGATACAGGTAACCAAGTCAGACTTAAAAAAAACTGCATTCACACTCACACAGACAGACAGACAGACAGACAGACACACACACACACACACACACACACACACACACACACTCAGACACACACACACACACACACACACACACACACACACACACCTCTGTAGGTTTGCAGTCCATTGGTTAGAATAGTTTAGCGACAGATAAGCAGCATGTTATTCTGCTCCCTCTCAAAGCGCCGTCTCTCTAAACACTCCGATCAGACTGTGAGCACGTTCTGGGTGATCTAGTCGGGACCCCGTCCTCGACCCCGTCCTTGACCCCGTCCTCGACCCCGTCCTCAGTCCCTCTTTTCTGCTGTTTCCTCGATGTTCCAGAGACTCCAGTGCTGCGCAGGTGAACGAGCTGAGGTCCCCACAGCTCTGCAGGTGCAGCAGAACCGGTCTTCTCTTAGAGAGCTTCGGGAACGTCTGCGAGGAATCGGCTGCTGGCTGCCGAGGAGGTTTAGGTTGACTGGACCCAACCTCCGAGTCAGTGAACACCTGAAAACAAACAGGAAACTGTTGATCATGACTCAGATGTTGCATACAGCCAACACAACAATTATAAATTTGTAATTATCCTGAAAGTTTTCACACCTGAAATTCCAGATTAAGGCCTGAACCAAGGTTTCAATACCAATTGTAATGAACTCTATTACCATAACATCACACAATACAGCACAAATCTTCAGTTTTCATGTAACCCAGTCTATTTTGTTGTATTGACAATTTACAGTCTCACTCCTCAAAGAACCCCACAGAGGACCGTCTCACTCCTCAAAGGACCGTCTCACTCTTCAGAGGACCGTCTCACTCCTCAAAGGACCGTCTCACTCCTCAGAGGACTGTCTCACTCCTCAGAGGACCGTCTCACTCGATGTACCGAGCTTTTCAGAGGCGTGATGTAATTTTTCTGAGAGAATTGATTGGCCAGTAGGCGGGGCTTTCTTACGCTTTGATCCAATAGCACGAACATAAGCTGCTCCGGGGGAGGTTAGCTCTGCAGCATCAGTTACCATGGTGATCTGACCAGGTTAAAAGAGAGCCAGCTTCATGACACTAACAACCTTTAGTTTCAACATACCTCACTGATCTCACTTCGTATAGACCCCTCATTTTTTGATATTAGATGAAACGGTTCAGACCGCGTCATGGAAGTATTGAAGGTGTCCAGGATAGAGATGTCATGTCAGACACAGCTTCACATTTGACTTCTATAATAATATTACTATAACCGTGTCAGGTGTTCTACTGTATTCCTCAATGATGACAGCATGAACTCCTACCTGTTCTATGAAACTAGCGCAGCGTACAGCCTCCTCCATGTGCTCCTGATCCGACTGCAGGACATGTCGTATGCTGTCCACCAGCTCCTGGACCTCCGGCGCCAGGCCCCGGGCGGCCGGCTGCTCCAGGATTTTCCTCACCAGGTGCTGCGTGTGTCGATAGCTCTGGTAGTCCACCAAGGAGGTGGGCCGTGGCCGGCGGGGCGTCCGGCTGTCGTTCCTGCCCCATCGCAGGGTGACCTGGCTCTGAGCGTGGGCAGCCAGCGTGGGCTGCGAGGTTTGGGTGGAGGAGTCGGTGGTCTGTGGAGACGGGGCGGGGGGGGCTTCACTGCTGCTCCACACTAAGAGAGACAGAAGAGGGGAAACGGTTCAGGTGTCAACAGTGAAACATGAACGCAGAGAATGAATGAATGAAAAAGAGCTTTTGCCAAAGAAAACAACATTTAGACATCATGTCATGTTCCCCGTTAGAAGCGCCTGCTGCTCTGCTACCTCTTCCACACTTAGAAAACTCAACTCAACCCTGCAGACAGTCATGGAGATGATGATGTCGTCAACACTCTTCTCAGTTGTGGACAAACGTCTCCGACCGTCTCACAGGTGAACCAGAGGACACTCATGTCACAGAGGATCATCCAGTTGGACGGTTTTCCTCTTTCTATTCAGGTTTCTGTGGTTTTGTGTACTTTTTACAGCAGCTGGTCTAAATAAATGTCCCTGAGGGGACGTCTCTATTGTATGAGGACATGTTCCACACATGCACAGATCAGCGTCTTCAGGAGGACATTCACAAACTCAATTTCACTCCATGAACTGTTGCATATGTGATTACATTGTTTTAAGGATGACTTGTGGAGCTGTGGTGGAGGCAGGTCTGACCTGAAGGTTCTGGCCTCGCTCAGTCGGCCGTCCACGGTGGGCTGAGGTTATGTGACAGCTGAGGTTACGTGACAGCTGAGGTTACGTGACGGCTGAGGTTACGTGACGGCTGAGGTTACGTGACGGCTGAGGTTACGTGATGTCTGAGGTTACGTGACATGACAGCTGAGGTTACGTGACGTGACGGCTGAGGTTACGTGACGGCTGAGGTTACGTGACGTCTGAGGTTACGTGATGTCTGAGGTTACGTGACATGACGGCTGAGGTTACGTGACGTGACGTCTGAGGTTACGTGACGTCTGAGGTTACGTGATGTCTGAGGTTACGTGACATGACGGCTGAGGTTACGTGACGTGACGGCTGAGGTTACGTGACGGCTGAGGTTACGTGACGTCTGAGGTTACGTGATGTCTGAGGTTACGTGACATGACGGCTGAGGTTACGTGACGTGACGTCTGAGGTTACGTGACGTCTGAGGTTACATGATGTCTGAGGTTACGTGACGGCTGAGGTTACGTGATGTCTGAGGTTACGTGACGGCTGAGGTTACGTGACGTGATGTCTGAGGTTACGTGACGGCTGAGGTTACGTGACGTGACGGCTGAGGTTACGTGACGGCTGAGGTTACGTGACGTGACGGCTGAGGTTACGTGACGTGACGGCTGAGGTTACGTGACGTCTGAGGTTACGTGACGGCTGAGGTTACGTGATGTCTGAGGTTACGTGACGGCTGAGGTTACGTGATGTCTGAGGTTACGTGACGGCTGAGGTTACGTGATGGCTGAGGTTACGTGATGTCTGAGGTTACGTGACGGCTGAGGTTACGTGATGGCTGAGGTTACGTGACGGCTGAGGTCATGTGACGGCTGAGGTTACGTGACGTCTGAGGTTACGTGACGGCTGAGGTTACGTGATGTCTGAGGTTACGTGATGGCTGAGGTTACGTGATGGCTGAGGTTACGTGACGGCTGAGGTCATGTGACGGCTGAGGTTACGTGACGTGACGGCTGAGGTTACGTGACGTGACGGCTGAGGTTACGTGATGGCTGAGGTTACGTGACGGCTGAGGTCATGTGACGGCTGAGGTTACGTGACGTGACGGCTGAGGTTACGTGACGTGACGGCTGAGGTTATGTGACGGCTGAGGTTACGTGACGTGACGGCTGAGGTTATGTGATGTCTGAGGTTACGTGACGGCTGAGGTTACGTGACGGCTGAGGTTACGTGACGGCTGAGGTTACGTGACGGCTGAGGTTACGTGATGTCTGAGGTTACGTGACGTCTGAGGTTACGTGACGTCTGAGGTTACGTGACGGCTGAGGTTACGTGATGGCTGAGGTTACGTGATGGCTGAGGTTACGTGACGTCTGAGGTTACGTGATGGCTGAGGTTACGTGATGGCTGAGGTTACGTGATGGCTGAGGTTACGTGATGGCTGAGGTTACGTGATGGCTGAGGTTACGTGACGGCTGAGGTCATGTGACGGCTGAGGTCATGTGACGGCTGAGTTTACGTGACGTGACGGCTGAGGTTACGTGACGTGACGGCTGAGGTTGCGTGACGGCTGAGGTTACGTGACGGCTGAGGTTGCGTGATGACTGAGGTTACGTGATGGCTGAGGTTACGTGATGGCTGAGGTTACGTGACGGCTGAGGTCATGTGACGGCTGAGGTTACGTGACGTGACGGCTGAGGTTATGTGACGTGACGGCTGAGGTTATGTGACGGCTGAGGTTACGTGACGTGACGGCTGAGGTTATGTGACGGCTGAGGTTACGTGATGTCTGAGGTTACGTGACGGCTGAGGAAGCTCGACAGCTCCGGCTCTTTCCTCGCTAGCGAGGTGACGTTCCACATCCCTAGAGCTAGTCTATGTTGGCGACCGGCCCGGTCTACACTCTGTTGTGTCATCGTGGACCACCGATCTCGGCAAAGCTCCTCTTTCACAGCAGCGTACCTTTAGCAGTGAGGTCCATCAACACTGGGTCGCTGTTGGACCGACGGATCCCGGCCTTCCTCCAGGGAGTCGGTGCCGGAGCGGGACGGAGCGGAGGTTCATCCTGTGGAGCGATGCTTGGCGATGCTGATGCCACAAGGGAGCTGGTGTCTGAGACCAGAGACAGACAGATGGAAACATGAAAAACTACACACACAGACGACCTACTGATGGTCCAATTATTAATATTTCATCCTGAGAAACGCAGCACGGATTCCCAGAGTTGTCCATCATTCAGACGTAGACACTGAGGAACTGACCATCTATAGAAAACATGTTTACTGTTGGACTGGATGGAAAGTAAAAACAGAAGGACACCATGTCCACCTGAAGGAATGAATGCGAAGGAAGAAAGTTCAGAGGCTGCTCCTGCTGCACGCGAGCAGAGCGCAGCACTGTGATGTGCTCGGAGCACAGAGGAGCTGAAACCTCCATCAGTAAGTTTCATAAATGAATCAATATCAGCAGCTGAGTTTTGTGGGCTTTGGTCCGAAAGTGTCATTGAATTTTTGTGCACCTGAAATTTGAGCAGAGAGCGAACATCAAAGATTGTGACACATTTTTGGGGAACACAAAGAAACAGCAAGGAGATAAATCTGGTGGGTAGAAGGGCGGAGCTACGATTGTGTCGTTGAGGGTGATAGACTAATGTGCTGAGCGGTGTGTTGCCATGGCAACACAGTTCAGGTGTTCCACAGTGAGTGTTCCCCTCAGGAGGTCCCAGTAGAACTCGGTGTTGACAGTTTGACTCTGAAAACCCAGCTGGTGTCTCCTGACCTGACGCCTTCATCGGTCTTGGACAGTGAAGCTCCGCCCCTCTTGAACGTGATGTCATCATCCGGCTCATCGCTTCATCGCCGTCGACTTTCTGAACATTTCAAGGGTCTCTGATGACCGTTTAGAGTTTGATATAAAATCGGATGTTTCTTTGCTCCAGTTTCATGTTCCAGTGAAACATCCACACCGCTGCTCAGAGAAACGTGTAACTTAGTCCTGAATTTGGTCAAGCGAAGATATTTGGAGAACTTACTAACGAAGGTTACAGCTTCTCAGTGCTGCTCAGCGCAGCAGGAGCAGTCTCTGAACTCTGATCCGCCCTCGTACCATATCTCAGCAGCTAAACTAACAGCAGCAGAATGAACCCCTGAGAGAAGCATGAACTCATCATCTGGTACTCATCCCTGCCTTCCTTCTTTAAACTGTTACCCACGGTTCTCATGGGGTCCGACACAAAATCAATACGTTATAATCAAATAGTAAAATATATAACTGTGGAATAGAAAATGACTAATGAAGATGACGAATTCAGATTAAGACCCAGAGATGTTTGATCTGTCGCTGTGATCAGGATGAAGAGACCGCCGTCGACTGACCAAGAGGTCATGATGAAAACTCTGTTGTGAAATATAAACAGCATTTGGAAATAAAAAAAAACATTTTAAAAGCAACAATACTAGGATGAAATAAATAAAACCTGCAGTACAAATGTGGTGGATGACTGACACAAAAATAAAAAATGATTTCTTCATTTTGTGTTTGTGATATCTGCAGGGAAAAGGAAACAGAAATTATTATTCAATTTCTTTGGGAAGAAATTAATTGAATATTAATATCCCTGAACGCTGGCTGCTACAGGTCAGGTAGGACTTCATCAGGCTGCAACACAATATGTGTTTAAAATTACACTAAAGGCACACACACACACACACACACACACACACACACACACACACACACACACACACACACACACACACACACACACACACACACACACGCTAAACAAATCAACAGCAGAGCAGCACTTCCTCTCAGACTACATAGTCAGAAACATTCACTGTTCATCTCTCTGATTTCTATGTTCCCACATCAAGTCAGTCAAATGTTGGGAGGAACATTGAGATCCCCCCTGTCCACCTGTCCACCTGTCCACCTGTCCACTTGCCCCCCTGTCCTCCTGCTGTGACACATCAACTCACCTGGAACAGAAGCTGCTGCTGCAGCTGGACTCCAACTCAACTCTGTGTCCTGAAGTGAAAGCAGAGGAACAGTAAAGTTAGAATATCTGAGCAGCTGGAATTCTTCATGTTTCCACATTCAGCTGCATGTTTTCATCACAGGAGGGTTGAATGTAAAAACACATGAAGGTAGAGTTACAGGAGAAAAGCTGAAATCTCTCTGATCTCTCTTCACCTGTGTGGACTCAAAGATGACTAAAGACAGAAAACCTTCTGGTCTGCTCCTTTAAACACACGTTGGTGATTTCAGCTCTGACAAGAAATTAGTCCAAAAAAACTCTTTAAAGAAAAAAAGATATCAACTATTTTATGCTGTTGGACAATCTTCTGTTTTTAAATCCTTAACTACTTAGATTGAGACGTGCAGTATGAGTCAGGTAGCAGCATACCTGTGTGACCTGTGTGACCTCTATGACCTGTGAGGAGGAGCTTCCTGCCACAGCTTCATAAGGAGGTGGAGGGTCCAACGGGCAGAACACCTCCACACCTTTGATCCGAGCGCCGTAGATATGAGGCAGAGGGATCACACTGTTCCCTAGCATCCTGAAACACACACCACACACACAGGGGTCATGGTTCACCTGTGTGTGTGTGTGTGTGTGTGTGTGTGTGTGTGTGTGTGTGTGTGTGTGTGTGTGTGTGTGTGTGTGTGTGTGTGTGTGTGTGTGTGCGCTCAGTTACCTGCGGGCCAGACGTGGTGTGTATGAGTAGAAAGTGGAGAAGTAGGAGGGAGGAGGTGCCGGGGCCACAAACTCATCAGGCTCGGGGACCTGAGGCTCCTCCCTGATGACCACCGCGGCTCTAGGCTCGTCCTATCAGAGAGGAGGACAGGGTGACATCCCTTCACATGTGGAGTGACTGTGGTCACATGATGAACGGAAAAAGTCACAATTGAGTTGTTTTTTTAATACTCATTGAGGCAACCAATCAGAAGACAGCAATCTGCTGCCACCTCCCAGAGCATCATCAGGTGTCTCAAAGAGCATCCAACATTATCTAACACACTGACATTATTCTTTTCAGATTAAAAGCAGTCATTTCAAATTAAAAGCCCTCTACAGTCAGGTCCTGTACTAGGTTTTGACTGGACTTTTTTATGGTTAGTTGGACATCTGCTGTTAAAATGAAGTCATAACTGCCATTAGTTATTTATTAGAGGACAGATGAAATCATTTTATATGACTATGAAATTTAAAATGATCAATCGTGGATTATAATGTTTAATTTGGATCAAGTCATTTAAAAGCTTGGTTAAGTTGAAGCCTTAATCGTGTTTTCTTTTCCTGTATGAATGTAAATATAAAACAAGAAGTTTTGCTTATCATATCAGGTAATAACTCGTGCACCTAATTTAAATATTTAAGATTTGATCTGCAGTGACTCCCTGAAGGTTCCTGAAAACCCATTTTCCTCTGCATGTATACGACGGTCATTCCCTCGTGCTCAATGCTGAAATGAATGAATGGAGGAACCACGACGAAGAGGAAGATACTGACCATCATCATCTATGAGCAGGTCAGTCCCACCAGATAAACCCCACACACCACAGCAGACCAACAACCATCAACCAGCTGATTCAGACCTGCCTCTTTCAAATGAAAGGAATATGACGGATATTAATGTGGACCTGATCCCGTTTTATTTGGACGCCCACACTTAGAGTAAATAAAAGGGTGATACTGAGGAGTGGAGGTTGTTTTTCAGCTCAGCCCAGCAGACAGCAGGTCGCTGGTCCGTTCTATCTTTGGGATGTCACATCGGTTATCCTGACGCCGCCTTCACCACCAGAGTAAACTCTGTAACCTGAGCAACACTCAGGACTCACACTGCTGCTTCTTCTCAGAGCCGAGAGTCTCGCAGCAGCTTCTGTCTGGTCTGAATGGAAATGATTTGATATTTGATGTGAATCCATCACCGTCGGGGAGGGAGGAGCTCATCAGACCTGCAGTGACTGGATCTGTGTCACTGATGCCAACTGGTTTGGAGTTGAGGATCTCTCCCAGTTCTCAGCACCTCTCCACGTACTGACTGAGCAGCGAGGGTCCCGGAGGGGGCGGGGCCATGACAGGAGAGGTTTTACACTGCTGCCTCTTATGTCCTTTCAACAAGTTTCTCTGGTTGACAATAAGTTCAGATGACTTGTCTTTGTGTCAGGAAGGAGTCTGAGGTCGCTGAGGACGGACCATTTTTTTCTCTGTTCTTCATAGTTTAACAAAGATGGGTTCAAAGGTGTTCAGGTAATGGAAGCTGTCAATCAAAGTTTAACCAGTTAAATCACCATCTCAATAATGAACACAAATTCAAGCAATCTCTTCAATAATTATTTTTTTTTACATTTCCTTTTCGCAAAAAACATCGTCAACAGAATCTGTGCTGAAAGTATTTCAAACAAAACTCACTTTGATGAGAAAACAGGACTTATTTTTTTTATCAATAATTACTGGATGTTAAATGAGTTTTCTCCACACGTCCAGTTGTCAGAGACGTCTCTTTGTTTGTTTCATCCAGCAGGTCTATGTGTTGAATGAACATGAATTAAACAGCATCTAAAGCTCTTATTTTGACAGCTGATGTAGTCCTTGTTTCTATATTCCAGTCACAGACGGTCTGTTCTGGAAACATATGCATCTTTTTGGACCTTTTAGGAGCTTTTAGGAGGTTTTTTTTAGGACCTTTTAGGAGCTTTGATCTCCACGGTTCTCTAAGTTCAATAAATACATAAAAAAGATGAGAACTAAAATATTTCTGATGTGCAGCAGGATTATTATCACAGGACATGAGTACAGATTTATTACTTTATCAGGTGGTGATTAAAAAAAAAAAAAAAAAAAAAAAAAAACACATTTTTACACAAAAAACTCATTTAAAACTCCACAAATTACATCGACATTTTTAAGAAAATTCACTGCAAAATCAAATATTTTTGATCAAAACAATCACATACAAACGTTGTTAGATCTTGGAGGGACGGATTAATTATTTTTTTATTTCACTTTATTAATCCCCGAGGGGAAATGTCTTCACTACAGCAGGGGGGCTCTCAGGGGGGAGCTGCTGCAGCAGGCTGCCACTAGCGCAGCGCCAGGTAACCTGACCTGAGGTGCATGTTTTTGGAGGAAGCCGGAGAACCCGGAGAGAACCCACGCAAGCACAGGAAGAACATGCAAACTCCGCACAGAAAGGCCCAGGACCGGATTCGAACCCGGAACCTTTTTGCTGTGAGGCGACAGTGCTAACCAGTGCACCACCGTGCCGCCCTTAATTAATTAGGTCGTGTCGGTGTGTTTGGGTCTAATGACACCAGTCAGAAGAGAAATGACCAGAAGTCTGTCAGCGTGTGAACACCTGAACGACACCAAGCTCTCATTCTTCTGAATGTTTTGTTTCTGCCTGTAAAACTCTGAGTTGTTGATTTTGTGTACGAGGTTTTAAATACTGCGAGTGGCAGTTAGTATCTGTGTATGTGAAACCATATCATTTGCTTGAGAGCAGGTTTAATAGCGCCTGTGACCTCTGACATACTGTGCTGCACTTATTTAGTTCTCCAAACGGCCACAACTCTGCAAACAACATTTCCAACAGGGGGATTCTAGAAGTAAAATCTAAACTCCTCAAACATGGCAGCAGTCTGTAGAATGAAGTCAGATCAGCACCTCGTTTGTGCGGCAGGATTCAGTTCAGAACTGTTTGACTCATCAACAGCTGATTAAACTACAGTTTTTACTGTGTAAATGTCTCTGTCCAGGTGAAATGTCCTCCTTGGACAGTGTCTGACGCCTCCCGATGATGTCCCACAGACCATCAGTAAATACCAACGTTTGTGACACTGACCACTGATTAGAATTTAAGTAGCTCCTCCTGAAGCTCTCCTGCACTTTGACCTACCGTACCTTTCAAATGCATGTTGATTTATTTTGTATTTTAAGTCTATTTGTGTTTAATTTTATGCATTTGATCTGTTCTTAAGGATTTTATTTCTTTCATATATTTCTAAATGTTCCTTTCCATCTGTTTTTATGTGAAACACTGCATGTCATTTTCTTGCTGTGAAGCACTTTGAGCTGCATTTCTTGTACGAAATAAAGTTTATTATTATTATGTGTTATTTCTGATTGGTATATATACATAAAGTGTCTCCAGCTCCGTGTAGGTTACGGACCGTGTGAACGTACCATGCAGGGCGTCCTGGTGGTGAAGATCTGCAGGTACCTCAGAGCTGCTGCCATCAGACACACGGCGGTGGTCAGAGCGTTCAGAGCACACAGAGCGAACAGAACTTTCTAACGGAGCAAGAAAGACACAATCACAACAGATATGATGTTCATGTTCACAACAGAGGAAGGGCTCGTTTTTTATAGACTGGTGCGCTACAAAAAGATGACTGATGGTTGACGTGATCTGATCTGCTGTTTGGGTTCCTGCTGCTGCAGGAACAAGGACGAAGATTCTTTAACAAGGCAGGTGAGACTGCTTCTCCTGAAGGTTGAATCTCACATGAACCATAGCATCATGTTCTTTTACTCTGCAACACTTGTTTTCTGTTGTTAGCACAAACTAAATCTGCAGTAAATATTATATTAATAGAATTTTTTTTAAATATAAAACGTTCATGAAACGACTGGCATATAAAAATATTTACTGAGGTGAAAGCAGGAACACGAGTGAAGCAGTCTGCATGATGGGAGGAACCCACACTGTGTTCAAAATATCATCATATCACAAAACTTAATATGAATTAGTTTTCTCTTTTTATAATTAGATGAAAGTGTCTTCATCTTGATGAAATCACAAAGATGCCAACAGGCTGCTGCAGGACAGAAACACACATTAAACAGCTCATTTAAAGAGAAGCGTTATACTTAGATATGTCCTGATCATTGTGTTTAACCCTCCTGTTGTCCTCTGGTCAAAATGACCCGCAGCTGTGTTCAACTAAGTTCTATTTTATTTCTATATTTTTATATTTTTTGGGATCATTGGTCATCATTCTTTAAATAAACCCTCACAGCCTCCTTGTCACCAATGATCCCTGAAAATATGAAAATAAAATAGAACTTGGTTGAAAACAGCTGCAGGTCATTTTGACCCGAGGACAACACGAGAGATAAACCATTGAAATAACCTCTAAGAAAACAGAAAGATCTGTGACCTTAAACAGGAGAGTAAACACCTTATAAAAGGATATTCATTGTAGAACTACACCCCATTTCAAAAAAAGCTGAGACGCTGTTTAAAATGTAAATAAAAACAGAATGATTTTAAATCATATAAACTCATATTTAATTATAAATAGACCAAAGACAACATATCAAATGTTGAAACTGAGAAGTTTTATAGTTTTATGATAAATATCTTCTCATTTTGAATCTGATGTCATCAACACGTCTCTATAAGTTGTTCCAGGATCATGTTCACCACTGAGCTGCATCAACTCTTCTTTTAACAACACTCTGGAAACCTTTGGGAACTGAGGAGACCAGTTTCTGGAGTTTTGAAAGTGAAATGTGGTCCCATTCTTGCCTGATAGAGGATTTCAGCTGCTCAACAGTTCAGGGTCTCCTTTGTTGTATTGTTCATGTCCTGATGCTCCAGATGTTTTCAATGATTGACAGGTCTGGACAGCAGGAGGCCAGTTTATCAGCGGACTCTTCTACTAGAGAACCATGCTGTTGGAATACGTGCAGAATGTGGTTGGACGTTGTTCTGCTGAAATAAACAAGACCTTCCCTGAAAGAGACGTTGTCTGGATGGCAGCATATGTTGCTCCAAAACCTGAATATATCATTCAGCATTAATGCTTCCTTCCAGATGTTCAAGCTACCCATGCCATGTGCACTAATGCATCCCTGTACCATCACAGATGCTGGCTTTAGAACTGAGCTGATAACAAGCTGGATGGTCCCTCTCCTCTTTAGATCAGCAGTTGATTTATCAGACCACAGGACAGTTTTACATTTTACACAGTGTCCCAACCTTTTTTGGAGGCGGGGTTGTTCATTAAATGCATATTCCTCCTCAGTCACTGGTACCTTGAGCAGGATCCTCATGGTGCTGCAGGAGTGAGCCGGGTGGAGCTCCAGCAGCTTCTCCTCGGGACATTTGGAGGAGGGAGAGAGCGAGCAGCAGTAACACACATCTCCAGCTTCACTCTGGACACACAAAGAGAGAGACGAACACACACACACACACACACACACACACACACACACACACACACACACACACACACACACACACACACACACACACACACAGAGGGGTCATATTAACAACACGTCCTCATCAGGAGCAGCAACAGAAACATGATATAGATGTTCAAGTTCACAGAGACTCAATCTGAAATGTTCTAATAATCTCATGACGTTAACAACGATGATCCTTCAGTGAACTCAGTCGTTCAAGATTCCTTCACTTTCATGAGTGTGTGAACCTGGATGACAGAATCAGAGGTCAGAGGTCATAACAGCTTCATATCAAAGCAGACAGCTGCTCCTGATTCCTGTTTGATAAGTAAAGTTTATTGTTCAAGCTTTGAGGAAGAAGCTTCTCAGTTTACATTTGAATTTCACATTAATGCTGTTTTATGCTGGAGAAATTTCCCAGCATGCACAGTCCCGCCACACAAACTACTTCCTGCTTTTAAGACTCTGCTTTTATCAAAACAAATGTCTAGATGGAGACTTCTCAGACGGATCAGGAGGTTTGCAGCACATGAACTAAAGTTTAGATTTGGTGTTTTAATGACAGCATGAAGTCTGAAGTCCCAGAGTTCATCACAGTCGTTCAGCTTTGTGTTTTAAATAGAAACTGCATTCACACATGATCAAAAATAACTTCCTATGAAGTAAATTTAAGTTCCATCCAGCCGGTCTTTACTGGAGGATCAGCATCAAAATACAAAGACATAACAGGACCTTCATGTTTTGTTGTGATTGTTCAGGAGTTAACGAGAGCTGCACAGAGCTGAGGAGGGAAATGTTGAGACAAGCAGCCAATCGGTCGGACGGTGGATCATTTCTGCACCGAGCTCATAACCTCCGCTAGAAAAACCTTCTTGTTGCACTGAAGTCCTGCAGAACTTCAACCTTCCTCTCTGTGGATTTAAACACGGCATTTTGATGAGAGAGCTGGTGGGTTCGGCCATGAGACGGACCTCCATCTGAACATCTCTCTCTGTAACCACTGAACTGAGGTCAGATTTCATTCATTCAGATTCGATCAACTTCTTTCAGACCTCAACATTTTGTTCATAAATGAGTTTACAGGTTCATTTATATCCCGTCCAGTTGACCTGCATCAGCAGAATCAGGGCTTCATACACAAACACTGCATCACCCCACCTATTAATACACCTGTCCAACCCTCACCTGAGGGCACCAGACCCACAGTCACTGTGGCTATCAGTCCAATCAGCACAGAGAATCATCTCATTTCACCGAATTAAAAACTGTTGGAGCCGCTTTAACCAATCAGCATCGACCACCATATGAACTGAAACATGTACCATTACTGTGACTACAATTAGAGGAGAAAATTACTGACTTCAATGTAATCGCACAGAATGACCCCCACTGGTCTCTGATTGGTCCGTCCGTCAGAGTGAATGTAAACAGGGTCAAATGCAGAGAAGAAAACTGAAGCTGTGAGAAAAACAAAGTGACATGACCATGAACAAAACCTATAAAATGCGTAATATTTCATGAGGATGATTTTTGTGCAAAGTTTCATGAGTTTTTGAGAATGTTAAAGGCGATTCATATTTCACAACGATAATAATAATTCCTTGCATTACAACAGGACCTTCGCACCACTCGGTGCTCGGGCCCTAATGAGACGTCCAGATGTCACTCGTGATGACCAGAGAGGATGAGAGGGAAAACAGAACATCTGGAAATGAAAAGAGAAACACCAGACGGACACAGAGAGGTGGCAGCCTCACCAGTTGGCAGCTGGTCATACTGGAGACCAACTGGGCTCCCTGGCAGCACAGGATGAATCCAGCCAGGTTAAGGAGCACACACACCACGGACAGCAGGACAAACACATTGACCTGGAGTGGTGGGGTGGAAGGTGGAGGGTGGAGGGTGGAGATGTAGCACACGCCGTATGAAAACACAGAAAAACATGAGATGAAGTTAGAACTGAAATCAATCACAAAACTCTCAAAGTGTCTTTATGCAATCAAATATCAAAGTTATAAATGTGTTGTTAAAAAGGTTTCAGCAACACCAACAGTTCATGTCTTCGATCTCTATGCTGTTCTTTTCTCTCTTTGCTTTCCCCCACCGTTCGAGGCAGATGTTCTCCTCTGTTAAAGAGTTTTTTCTTCCCTAAAAGAGTTTTTCCTTCCTTCTGTTGGAGGTTTCTTCCTGTTAAAAGAGAGTCGTTCTTTCCTTCTGTTGGAGGTTTCTTCTGTTAAAAGAGAGTTTTTCCTTCCTTCTGTCGGAGGTTTCTTCTGTTAAAAGAGAGTTTTTCCTTCCTTCTGTTGGAGGTTTCTTCTGTTAAAAGAGAGTTTTTCCTTCCCTCTGTTGAAGGTTTCTTCCTGTTAAAGAGAGTTTTTCCTTCCTTCTGTTGGAGGTTTCTTCTGTTAAAAGAGAGTTTTTACTTCCTTCTGTTGGAGGTTTCTTCTGTTAAAAGAGTTTTTCCTTCCTTCTCTGTTAAAAGAGAGTTTTTCCTTCTTTCTGTTGGAGGTTTCTTCTGTTAAAAGAGAGTTTTTCCTTCCTTCTGTTGGAGGTTTCTACTGTTAAAAGAGAGTTTTTCCTTCCCTCTGTTGAAGGTTTCTTCCTGTTAAAGAGAGTTTTTCCTTCCTTCTGTTGGAGGTTTCTTCTGTTAAAAGAGAGTTTTTCCTTCCCTATGTTGGAGGTTTCTTCCTGTTAAAGAGAGTTTTTCCTTCTTTCTGTTGGAGGTTTCTTTCTGTTAAAAGAGAGTTTTTCCTTCCTTCTGTTGGAGGTTTCTTCTGTTTAAAAGAGAGTTTTTCCTTAATTCTGTTGGAGGTTTATTCTGTTAAAAGAGAGTTTTTCCTTCCTTCTGTTGGAGGTTTCTTCTGTTAAGAGAGTTTTTCCTTCCTTCTGTTGGAGGTTTCTTCTGTTAAAAGAGAGTTTTTCCTTCCTTCTGTTGGAGGTTTCTTCTGTTTAAAAGAGAGTTTTTCCTTAATTCTGTTGGAGGTTTATTCTGTTAAAAGAGAGTTTTTCCTTCCTTCTGTTGGAGGTTTCTTCTGTTAAGAGAGTTTTTCCTTCCTTCTGTTGGAGGTTTCTTCTGTTTAAAAGAGAGTTTTTCCTTCTTTCTGTTGGAGGTTTCTTTCTGTTAAAAGAGAGTTTTTCCTTCCTTCTGTTGGAGGTTTCTTCTGTTAAAAGAGTTTTTCCTTCCTTCTCTGTTAAAAGAGAGTTTTTCCTTCCTTCTGTTGGAGGTTTCTTCTGTTAAAAGAGAGTTTTTCCTTCCTTCTGTTGGAGGTTTCTTCTGTTAAAAGAGAGTTTTTCCTTCCCTCTGTTGAAGGTTTCTTCCTGTTAAAGAGAGTTTTTCCTTCCTTCTGTTGGAGGTCTCTTCTGTTAAAAGAGAGTTTTTCCTTCCTTCTGTTGGAGGTTTCTTCTGTTAAAAGAGAGTTTTTCCTTCCCTCTGTTGGATGTTTATTCTGTTAAAAGAGAGTTTTTCCTTCCTTCTGTTGGAGGTTTCTTCTGTTAAAAGAGAGTTTTTCATTCCTTCTGTTGGAGGTTTCTTCTGTTAAAAGAGAGTTTTTCCTTCCCTATGTTGGAGGTTTCTTCCTGTTAAAGAGAGTTTTTCCTTCTTTCTGTTGGAGGTTTCTTTCTGTTAAAAGAGAGTTTTTCCTTCCTTCTGTTGGAGGTTTCTTCTGTTAAAAGAGAGTTTTTCTTTCCTTCTGTTGGAGGTTTCTTCTGTTAAAAGAGAGTTTTTCCTTCCCTCTGTTGGAGGTTTCTTCTGTTAAAAGAGAGTTTTTCCTTCCTTCTGTTGGAGGTTTTTTCTGTTAAAAGACAGTTTTTCCTTCCCTCTGTCGGAGGGTTCTTCTGTTAAAAGAGAGTTTTTCCGTCCTTCTGTTGGAGGTTTCTTCTGTTAAAAGAGTTTTTCCTTCCTTCTCTGTTAAAAGAGAGTTTTTCCTTCCTTCAGTTGGAGGTTTCTTCTGTTAAAAGAGAGTTTTTCCTTCCCTCTTTTGAAGGTTTCTTCCTGTTAAAGAGAGTTTTTCCTTCCTTCTGTTGGAGGTTTCTTCTGTTAAAAGAGAGTTTTTCCTTCCTTCTGTTGGAGGTTTCTTCTGTTAAAAGAGAGTTTTTCCTTCTTTCTGTTGGAGGTTTCTTTCTGTTAAAAGAGAGTTTTTCCTTCCTTCTGTTGGAGGTTTCTTCTGTTAAAAGAGAGTTTTTCTTTCCTTCTGTTGGAGGTTTCTTCTGTTAAAAGACAGTTTTTCCTTCCCTCTGTCGGAGGGTTCTTCTGTTAAAAGACAGTTTTTCTTTCCTTCTGTTAGAGGTTTCTTCTTGTTAAAAGAGAGTTTTTCCTTCCTTCTGTTGGAGGTTTCTTCTGTTAAAAGAGAGTTTTTCCTTCCTTCTGTTGGAGGTTTCTTCTGTTAAAAGACAGTTTTTCCTTCCCTCTGTCGGAGGGTTCTTCTGTTAAAAGACAGTTTTTCTTTCCTTCTGTTAGAGGTTTCTTCTGTTAAAAGAGAGTTTTTCCTTCCTTCTGTTGGAGGTTTCTTCTGTTAAAAGACAGTTTTTCCTTCCCTCTGTCGGAGGGTTCTTCTGTTAAAAGACAGTTTTTCTTTCCTTCTGTTAGAGGTTTCTTCTGTTAAAAGAGAGTTTTTCCTTCCTTCTGTTGGAGGTTTCTTCTGTTAAAAGAGAGTTTTTCCTTCCCTATGTTGGAAGTTTCTTCCTGTTAAAGAGAGTTTTTCCTTCTTTCTGTTGGAGGTTTATTCTGTTAAAAGAGAGTTTTTCCTTCCTTCTGTTGGAGGTTTATTCTGTTAAAAGAGAGTTTTTCCTTCCTTCTGTTGGAGGTTTCTTCTGTTAAAAGAGAGTTTTTCCTTCCTTCTGTTGGAGATTTCTTCTATTAAAAGAGAGTTTTTCCTTCCCTCTGTTGAAGGTTTCTTCCTGTTAAAGAGAGTTTTTCCTTCCCTCTTTTGAAGGTTTCTTCCTGTTAAAGAGAGTTTTTCCTTCCTTCTGTTGGAGGTTTCTTCTGTTAAAAGACAGTTTTTCCTTCCTTCTGTTGGAGGTTTCTTCTGTTAAAAGAGAGTTTTTCCTTCTTTCTGTTGGAGGTTTCTTTCTGTTAAAAGAGAGTTTTTCCTTCCTTCTGTTGGAGGTTTCTTCTGTTAAAAGAGAGTTTTTCTTTCCTTCTGTTGGAGGTTTCTTCTGTTAAAAGACAGTTTTTCCTTCCCTCTGTCGGAGGGTTCTTCTGTTAAAAGACAGTTTTTCTTTCCTTCTGTTAGAGGTTTCTTCTTGTTAAAAGAGAGTTTTTCCTTCCTTCTGTTGGAGGTTTCTTCTGTTAAAAGAGAGTTTTTCCTTCCTTCTGTTGGAAAAGAGAGTTTTTCCTTCCCTCTGTTGGAGGTTTCTTCTGTTAAAAGAGAGTTTTTCCTTCCTTCTGTTGGAGGTTTCTTCTGTTAAAAGAGAGTTTTTCCTTCCTTCTGTTGGAGGATTCTTCTGTTAAAAGAGAGTTTTTCCTTCCCTATGTTGGAGGTTTCTTCTGTTAAAATAGAGTTTTTCCTTCCTTCTGTTGGAGGTTTATTCTGTTAAAAGAGAGTTTTTCCTTCCCTATGTTGGAGGTTTCTTCCTGTTAAAGAGAGTTTTTCCTTCTTTCTGTTGGAGGTTTCTTTCTGTTAAAAGAGAGTTTTTCCTTTCTTCTGTTGGAGGTTTCTTCTGTTAAAAGAGAGTTTTTCTTTCCTTCTGTTGGAGGTTTCTTCTGTTAAAAAGAGAGTTTTTCCTTCCCTCTGTTGGAGGTTTCTTCTATTAAAAGAGAGTTTTTCCTTCCTTCTGTTGGAGGTTTCTTCTGTTAAAAGACAGTTTTTCCTTCCCTCTGTCGGAGGGTTCTTCTGTTAAAAGACAGTTTTTCCTTCCCTCTGTTGGAGGTTTCTTCTGTTAAAAGACAGTTTTTCTTTCCTTCTGTTGGAGGTTTATTCTGTTAAAAGAGAGTTTTTCCTTCCCTCTGTTGGATGTTTATTCTGTTGAAAGAGAGTTTTTCCTTCCTTCTGTTGGAGGTTTCTTCTGTTAAAAGAGAGTTTTTCCTTCCTTCTGTTGGAGGTTTCTTCTGTTAAAAGAGAGTTTTTCCTTCCTTCTGTTGGAGGATTCTTCTGTTAAAAGACAGTTTTTCCTTCCCTCTGTCGGAGGGTTCTTCTGTTAAAAGAGAGTTTTTCCGTCCTTCTGTTGGAGGTTTCTTCTGTTAAAAGAGTTTTTCCTTCCTTCTCTGTTAAAAGAGAGTTTTTCCTTCCTTCTGTTGGAGGTTTCTTCTGTTAAAAGAGAGTTTTTCCTTCCCTCTTTTGAAGGTTTCTTCCTGTTAAAGAGAGTTTTTCCTTCCTTCTGTTGGAGGTTTCTTCTGTTAAAAGAGAGTTTTTCCTTCCTTCTGTTGGAGGTTTCTTCTGTTAAAAGAGAGTTTTTCCTTCTTTCTGTTGGAGGTTTCTTTCTGTTAAAAGAGAGTTTTTCCTTCCTTCTGTTGGAGGTTTTCTTCTGTTAAAAGAGAGTTTTTCTTTCCTTCTGTTGGAGGTTTCTTCTGTTAAAAGACAGTTTTTCCTTCCCTCTGTCGGAGGGTTCTTCTGTTAAAAGACAGTTTTTCTTTCCTTCTGTTAGAGGTTTCTTCTTGTTAAAAGAGAGTTTTTCCTTCCTTCTGTTGGAGGTTTCTTCTGTTAAAAGAGAGTTTTTCCTTCCTTCTGTTGGAGGTTTCTTCTGTTAAAAGAGTTTTTCCTTCCTTCTCTGTTAAAAGAGAGTTTTTCCTTCCTTCTGTTGGAGGTTTCTTCTGTTAAAAGAGAGTTTTTCCTTCCCTCTTTTGAAGGTTTCTTCCTGTTAAAGAGAGTTTTTCCTTCCTTCTGTTGGAGGTTTCTTCTGTTAAAAGAGAGTTTTTCCTTCCTTCTGTTGGAGGTTTATTCTGTTAAAAGAGAGTTTTCCTTCCCTATGTTGGAGGTTTCTTCCTGTTAAAGAGAGTTTTTCCTTCTTTCTGTTGGAGGTTTCTTTCTGTTAAAAGAGAGTTTTTCCTTCCTTCTGTTGGAGGTTTCTTCTGTTAAAAGAGAGTTTTTCTTTCCTTCTGTTGGAGGTTTCTTCTGTTAAAAGAGAGTTTTTCCTTCCCTCTGTTGGAGGTTTCTTCTATTAAAAGAGAGTTTTTCCTTCCTTCTGTTGGAGGTTTCTTCTGTTAAAAGACAGTTTTTCCTTCCCTCTGTCGGAGGGTTCTTCTGTTAAAAGACAGTTTTTCCTTCCCTCTGTTGGAGGTTTCTTCTGTTAAAAGACAGTTTTTTCTTTCCTTCTGTTGGAGGTTTATTCTGTTAAAAGAGAGTTTTTCCTTCCCTCTGTTGGATGTTTCTTCTGTTAAAAGAGAGTTTTTCCTTCCTTCTGTTGGAGGTTTCTTCTGTTAAAAGAGAGTTTTTCCTTCCTTCTGTTGGAGGTTTCTTCTGTTAAAAGAGAGTTTTTCCTTCCTTCTGTTGGAGGATGCTTCTGTTAAAAGAGAGTTTTTCCTTCCCTATGTTGGAGGTTTCTTCTGTTAAAATAGAGTTTTTTCCTTCCTTCTGTTGGAGGTTTATTCTGTTAAAAGAGAGTTTTCCTTCCCTATGTTGGAGGTTTCTTCCTGTTAAAGAGAGTTTTTCCTTCTTTCTGTTGGAGGTTTCTTTCTGTTAAAAGAGAGTTTTTCCTTTCTTCTGTTGGAGGTTTCTTCTGTTAAAAGAGAGTTTTTCTTTCCTTCTGTTGGAGGTTTCTTCTGTTAAAAGAGAGTTTTTCCTTCCTTCTGTTGGAGGTTTCTTCTGTTAAAAGACAGTTTTTCCTTCCCTCTGTCGGAGGGTTCTTCTGTTAAAAGACAGTTTTTCCTTCCCTCTGTTGGAGGTTTCTTCTGTTAAAAGACAGTTTTTCTTTCCTTCTGTTGGAGGTTTATTCTGTTAAAAGAGAGTTTTTCCTTCCCTCTGTTGGATGTTTATTCTGTTGAAAGAGAGTTTTTCCTTCCTTCTGTTGGAGGTTTCTTCTGTTAAAAGAGAGTTTTTCCTTCCTTCTGTTGGAGGTTTCTTCTGTTAAAAGAGAGTTTTTTCCTTCCTTCTGTTGGAGGATTCTTCTGTTAAAAGAGAGTTTTTCCTTCCCTATGTTGGAGGTTTTCTTCCTGTTAAAGAGAGTTTTTCCTTCTTTCTGTTGGAGGCTTCTTTCTGTTAAAAGAGAGTTTTTCCTTCCTTCTGTTGGAGGTTTCTTCTGTTAAAAGAGAGTTTTTCTTTCCTTCTGTTGGAGGTTTCTTCTGTTAAAAGAGAGTTTTTCCTTCCCTCTTTTGGAGGTTTCTTCTGTTAAAAGAGAGTTTTTCCTTCCTTCTGTTGGAGGTTTCTTCTGTTAAAAGAGAGTTTTTCCTTCCTTCTGTTGGAGGTTTCTTCTGTTAAAAGAGAGTTTTTCCTTCCTTCTGCTGGAGGTTTCTTCTGTTAAAAGAGAGTTTTTCCTTCCCTGTGTTGGAGGTTTATTCTGTTAAAAGAGAGTTTTTCCTTCCTTCTGTTGGAGGTTTCTTCTGTTAAAAGAGAGTTTTTCCTTCCTTCTGTTGGAGGTTTCTTCTGTTAAAAGAGAGTTTTTCCTTTCTTCTGTTGGAGGTTTCTTCTGTTAAAAGAGAGTTTTTCCTTCCTTCTGTTGGAGGATTCTTCTGTTAAAAGAGAGTTTTTCCTTCCCTATGTTGGAGGTTTCTTCCTGTTAAAGAGAGTTTTTCCTTCTTTCTGTTGGAGGCTTCTTTCTGTTAAAAGAGTTTTTCCTTCCTTCTGTTGGAGGTTTCTTCTGTTAAAAGAGAGTTTTTCTTTCCTTCTGTTGGAGGTTTCTTCTGTTAAAAGAGAGTTTTTCCTTCCCTCTGTTGGAGGTTTCTTCTGTTAAAAGAGAGTTTTTCCTTCCTTCTGTTGGAGGTTTCTTCTGTTAAAAGAGAGTTTTTCCTTCCTTCTGTTGGAGGTTTCTTCTGTTAAAAGAGAGTTTTTCCTTCCTTCTGTTGGAGGATTCTTCTGTTAAAAGAGAGTTTTTCCTTCCCTATGTTGGAGGTTTCTTCTGTTAAAATAGAGTTTTTCCTTCCTTCTGTTGGAGGTTTATTCTGTTAAAAGAGAGTTTTCCTTCCCTATGTTGGAGGTTTCTTCCTGTTAAAGAGAGTTTTTCCTTCTTTCTGTTGGAGGTTTCTTTCTGTTAAAAGAGAGTTTTTCCTTTCTTCTGTTGGAGGTTTCTTCTGTTAAAAGAGAGTTTTTCTTTCCTTCTGTTGGAGGTTTCTTCTGTTAAAAGAGAGTTTTTCCTTCCCTCTGTTGGAGGTTTCTTCTATTAAAAGAGAGTTTTTCCTTCCTTCTGTTGGAGGTTTCTTCTGTTAAAAGACAGTTTTTCCTTCCCTCTGTCGGAGGGTTCTTCTGTTAAAAGACAGTTTTTCCTTCCCTCTGTTGGAGGTTTCTTCTGTTAAAAGACAGTTTTTCTTTCCTTCTGTTGGAGGTTTATTCTGTTAAAAGAGAGTTTTTCCTTCCCTCTGTTGGATGTTTATTCTGTTGAAAGAGAGTTTTTCCTTCCTTCTGTTGGAGGTTTCTTCTGTTAAAAGAGAGTTTTTCCTTCCTTCTGTTGGAGGTTTCTTCTGTTAAAAGAGAGTTTTTCCTTCCTTCTGTTGGAGGATTCTTCTGTTAAAAGAGAGTTTTTCCTTCCTTCTGTTGGAGGTTTCTTCTGTTAAAAGAGAGTTTTTCCTTCCTTCTGTTGGAGGTTTCTTCTGTTAAAAGAGAGTTTTTCCTTTCTTCTGTTGGAGGTTTCTTCTGTTAAAAGAGAGTTTTTCCTTCCTTCTGTTGGAGGTTTCTTCTGTTAAAAGAGAGTTTTTCCTTCCCTATGTTGGAGGTTTCTTCCTGTTAAAGAGAGTTTTTCCTTCTTTCTGTTGGAGGTTTCTTTCTGTTAAAAGAGAGTTTTTCCTTCCTTCTGTTGGAGGTTTCTTCTGTTAAAAGAGAGTTTTTCTTTCCTTCTGTTGGAGGTTTCTTCTGTTAAAAGAGAGTTTTTCCTTCCCTCTGTTGGAGGTTTCTTCTGTTAAAAGAGAGTTTTTCCTTCCTTCTGTTGGAGGTTTTTTCTGTTAAAAGACAGTTTTTCCTTCCCTCTGTCGGAGGGTTCTTCTGTTAAAAGAGAGTTTTTCCGTCCTTCTGTTGGAGGTTTCTTCTGTTAAAAGAGAGTTTTTCCTTCCTTCTGTTGGAGGTTTCTTCTGTTAAAAGAGAGTTTTTCCTTCTTTCTGTTGTAGGTTTCTTCCTTTTAAAATAGAGTTTTTCCTTCCTTCTGTTGGAGGTTTCTTCCTGTTAAAGAGAGTTTTTCCTTCTTTCTGTTGGAGGTTTCTTCCTGTTAAAGAGAGTTTTTCCTTCTTTCTGTTGGAGGTTTCTTCTGTTAAAAGAGAGTTTTTCCTTCCTTCTGTTGGAGGTTTCTTCCTTTTAAAATAGAGTTTTTTCCTCCGTATTTTGGAGGTTTTTCTCTCTTAAAAGAGTAGTTTTTTCCTCCTAGCTTAGGTGGGGAATGTTGGGTTTGTCTTTATAATGCTGTAAAGTTCTGTTTTAAGGACTTTACTATGTTAAACACCACGAAATAACCTGTGTTGTGATTTGTGTGATGTCATTATGACTCCACGTCTGAAGGTATTTCAGACTTTTCAGTCTTTGTCAGCAGGTGATTAACTGATAAGTTGTTCCACTCTATCTGATGGAGACCAGGAACCAACCAGACCTCTGATTCTCTTAAGAACATTTAAATCACTGTGATCACAGAAAAAGTATTTCTCTTACCAGCAGCAGCATGGGTTTTCTCCATGTGGTGAGTCCTACGATGCCCGACAGGATGACCTGAAACACAGTGAGAAGAATCCTGTTCATGTGGTGAGACAATGTTTAAAAAAAGAACAACATACCAGTAGAAAGAGATAAATATGTAACAGAATGTGTGATAAACTTTGGTGAAACATCTGATTTAAGAACAGAACATCAGCACAAATTTTCATTACTCTGAGTGAGGGAGATAACGGACCACCTGCCTGCAGAGGAAGAGTTTGATCCCCCTGAGACCGTTCACCCTGCAGAGACACAAGCTCAGTCCAGGCTGAGCTTCAGTCGATGCTTCGGTATCCACTAGTGTCCATTATGTGCTTTAGGTAATAATCACAGACTGTATACTCATATACACTCTGTTCAGTGTTCGTCGTTTCAGGTCTGTAAAATGGTTCTGATGCAGAAGTGTCTTCAGCTGCAATACCAGCGAGTGCCACTAGAGGTCGGCTCCAAAAAGCCTCCGGCTCCATAGACTCCCATTCAACTTCTCTCATCAAATCCAAAGTGAATAAAATGTGTCCATCAGTTATCTCGGTGTTGTTAGCTAAAGTCACTCCTTCTTATTAGTTTTCTGGAGGTCCATCTGAAAATAATCCCTCATTCATTAGAAAAGAAGATTCAAGAAGACCTGTTTTGGGGGGGGCGTGTCTGTTTGATTGACAGGCCTGTGGTGCAGTCAGGTTACAGCTATCGGTGGGCGGGACGTAGTATCGTCAGGTTTCCAATCAGATCGGTCAGATCCACCGCTGGCTCCTCCCCCAGCTCGTCCAAATATGGTCACTTCCTGCTCCAAACCGCTCCGAACTAGTAAAGATGGTGATGGACAGAATCTGAACTGGAGGATTCATAACGTTCACAAACCAACGATGACATCACTGATGGATGATGACATCACTGATGGATACTGATTGGTCATAACACATTTATAATGTCTTCCAGCAGCTGCATGAATGTTCAGGGTTCTCCGACCACTTCTTCCAGACGGGCTGCAGCTCTCTGACTGGTTCACTACAAAACACACACCGTCTTTAGCTTTTTGCTCGATGGCAGTGAGCTGCCTTCAGCTCTGGAAGGAGGTTTTTCATGGACCACATGTCATGTTGTCTGTTCCTGCTCGTGGAGCATCAATGTGATCTCTAGGTATGCAGGTAACTAACATGACTGATGACTAAACTCTGATGGTGTGTCGATCTGTTCAGCTTCATACAGATCAGCAGCTGGTAAGACTGCATATTGAGATGATGGTTTCCATGAAGTCATGCAGCACAGAGGGATAAAACTCCGCCTCTTTTTATCTCCAAAAATGTTTATAGCTCTCTTGATCCACTAATGTTTGACCCGTTAAAGTTTCTGCAATGTGATTATAAGTGATAAAAACCAAACACTGCTGGGAAATAAAAGCAGATTTGTAATAAACTGTCGTTCTCCTTTGAGTCCACAGCTCTGCAGTCATCTACGGACCAATCAGGATCCTTCACTCTGGATTCCAGCATCCATTTCATCCATCAGGGGTTCAGTCCTTCTCATTCATACTGAGCATCATTCTCTCAGCCTTGTTCAACATCCTTGATGCAAAAGCAATTATTTTTTCATCTGGCAGAACACAGAGATGAGTTCTGACCTCTGACCTCTGACCTCGTCAGCACGTCTTTCTCCCTGTACTGGTCCAGGACCAGGTTTATCTCAGTTTGTCAGAGATCGCAGCAGTATGATATGAAACGTCCACGTTCAACAGGAACGTATAGGCAGGTTGAACATCTGAGGGACTTTTACACCCTGAATCCTCAGCACTGTCTTCATCATCATCATCCTCGGTGTGAAGCAGTCCAACCTGTCTGTGTCAGACCTCCAGTGTTCCACACTTCAACCTGGGACTGACTCTTATAACTTCTATAACTGCAGCACGTTGCTGCTGAAGCCCAAAATATGTCTCCGTGGTTACCCAGCCTTCAGAGTGGAGTCATACATGACCAAAATACACAACCCATCAGACCACGTGTGATCTGCTGCTGCACACACAATGAAAGTACAGTGGTTTTAAACTGTGTTGAGGATAACCAGAGAGTATGGATGAGATTATTTTAATTCTTCATTAATCTGCTGATTCGTTTCAAGATGAATCAATAAATTGCCCAGTTTTTGTTAAATGTTACAAGGTGGAAAATGTTTTATTTTGTCCTGACCAACAATCCACAACCGGAAGTAAAAAAAATAGAAAATATTTTCATTTAAAAAGCTGCAATCTGAGAATTTTAGCTGATTAAAAAAAAAAAAGATTTTTTTTTTATTTTTTTTTATTTTTTAAAATGACTCAAATTTATTGATCTAGCATCAAAATAGTTGGTGATTACTTATCTGTTGATCAACTAATAATCGTGTCGTGTTTGCAGTTCTGTCCCTGAGTTCAGTAAACTTTCCCAGCGCTGACAGTTTCATGTCTTGACAGATATCTGCCTCCATACTGTGTGTGTGTGTGTGTGTGTGTGTGTGTGTGTGTGTGTGTGTGTGTGTGTGTGTGTGTGTGTGTGTGTGTGTGTGTGTGTGTGTGTCTGCAGGCCTGCTCATGGAGGGCAGATCAGATCCGCTTCTGGAGGAAGCATGCTTTGCACCCCTACCCCGAGGACTTACCGAGGAGCCGGCCCAGAAGGGGCAGGAGTTCCGGATCGGAGGGGAGCTGCTGAGGGACAGAGCTCCGAAGGACAGCGCCACCATGGAGCCGCCGAGCAGCAGCTGCAGCAGACCCAGGGAGAGCAGCGGCCGCCCGGGCAGCAGCAGCCGAGAGCCGCCGCCGGTCATCCGCGAAGACGCGGACAAGCCGCGGGGTCGGTTTCGGTAGAACGGCTCTGCGAGCTGCGAAGCTCCGGTAATCGGACAGCAGGAGCCCGGCAGCACCACCGGGAGAGACATGAGAGACGGGAAGGGGAACAAAACACCGAGCTGGAGGTCGAGTTCGCCCCGAGCAGTGTTCACCGACTCACGGCTGGTTCGGTGGAGCCACTCGGCCCTGCTGCCATCTCGGTGTCCGGCTTTAAATAACAGCGTGGGGAAACCGCGGAGCTCCGGTGGCCTTTCTCTTTTTTAGGAAGAGCTGTTTGGAGCGGGGGTGGGGTACCGTAAACGCGGGCGGGGGTGGGGGGGGTCATGCGGTCAAAACACACCGGATCATGGAGACCGGAGGACGGATTCATTCTGACACGGAATAAACCCAGCTGGTGTGTTTCAGTTCCCTCCGACAGAAGGAGGCTGCAGGAGAAACTGGACACCTCCTGCAGGAGAAACCTCCCCTTCTCCTCTCACGTTTTACTCTGAAAACTGATGCATGTGTTGTGAAAACAAGTCAAAGATTTCTTTTCAGTAAAAACACAGAACCGTGTCAAAGTTTTAACCTGAGAGAAAAGCTTCTCAAACATTAAATATGTCCCTCCATCTGATCCCAGATCGGTTTTAACGTTTTAATAAAATCAGAAACCAAACATTAAAATCAAGAACGTAGGTACTGACTTCAGAATGAACTGATAAACACCTAAAAAGAAGATTTACAGTCAAACATGTGAATCATCTTTCTTCTGTTTTACTTTTATTCACATTGAACACAGAAAGTGAGTTTATGACCTTTACTGATTTAATAATGATACACAGACATCAGCTGACCTGATCAATGTTCAACTATTCATACAACATCTTCTGTTTGGTTAATTATCCTAATTGTTGGTTCTTGCTTTCCTGTGGTGACATCACAGTCTGTTTATAAAAGAGTTCGTAGCTTCAGGTCTGTAAAATGGTTCCGATCCAGAAGTGTCTTCAGCTGCAATACCAGCGAGTGCCACTAGAGGTCGGCTCCAAAAAGCCTCCGGCTCCATAGACTCCCATTCAACTTCTCTCATCAAATCCAAAGTGAATAAAATGTGTCCATCAGTTATCTCGGTGTTGTTAGCTAAAGTCACTCCTTCTTCTTAGTTTTCTGGAGGTCCATCTGAAAATAATCCCTCATTCATTAGAAAAGAAGATTCAAGAAGACCTGTTTTTGGGGGCGTGTCTGTTTGATTGACAGGCCTGTGGTGCAGTCAGGTTACAGCTATCGGTGGGCGGGACGTAGTACCGTCAGGTTTCCGATCAGATTGGTCAGATCCACCTCTGGCTCCTCCCCCAGCTCGTCCAAATATGGTCACTTCCTGCTCCAAACCGCTCCGAACTAACAAAGATGGTGACGGACAGAATCTGAACTGGAGGATTCATAATGTTCACAAACCAACGATGACATCACTGATGGATGATGACATCACTGACGGTTGATGACCTCACTGATGGTTCTGATTGGTTCCCTCCATGGTTCCTCATATGTGCCACTTCTTTAATGGTGGAGATTGTTGTATTTGAAAATAATAATAAAGGTGATATTTACTTATGTTCTGCGGGTGCTGCAGCTCCTCCTACAGAACAAAAACATGTGTTAGGTTGATGGTGACTTTAGATGGACCGTAGGTTCTGGTTCTGTTCGATGTTCTCCACCTGCTGGGTTCCTCTCTGATGTCTAACGGTTCTGTGTGAGGACTTTATGGGACCAAGTGTACGGTGGCCCTGAGGGTCAAACACAAATACATTTCACTCAACGCTGCCATGTCTTATTTTATACTTTAGTTGACTGTTATTTATGGTTCATGTTTTCAATAGTTTATTTATATTATTATTATATTTATATACAGCTCTGGAAAAAAATAAAACCACTTCAAAATCATCAGTTTCTCTGGTTTTACTGTTAGAACATTTTTGTTTTATTCTATAAACTACTGACAACATTTCCCAAATTTCAAATACAAATATTTTCATTTGGAACATTTATTTGCAGAAAATGACAACTGGTCAAAATAACAAAAAGATGCAGAGTTTTCAGATCTGGAATAATGTAAAGAAAACAAGTTCATATTCATTTTTAAACAACACAATACGAATGTTTTAACTGAGGAAGAGTTCAGAAATCAATATTTGGTGGAATAATTGATTCTTGATTTCCAATCCCAGCTTCATGCGTCTTGGCGTCTCTCCACCTCTTTCACTTTGATGTTGGGAGACTTTATGACTCCTGGTCCAAAGATTCAAGCAGCTCGGCTTTGTTTGACGACTGGTGACCGTCCATCTTCCTCTTCATCACATTCCAGAGGTTTTCAATGGGATTCAGGTCTGGAGATCTGGCCGGCCATGACAGGGTCCTGATCTGGTGGTCCTTCATCCACACCTTCACTGACCTGGCTGTGTTTCATGGAGCATCGTCCTGCTGGAAGAACCCTCCTCAGAGGTGGGGAACATCGTCAGAGCAGAAGGAAGCACGTTTTCTTCCAGGACAACTTTGTCCTCGGCTCGATTCATGCGTCCTTCATGAAGACAAATCTGTCCGATTCCAGCCTTGCTGAAGCCCCTCAGATCTTCACCGATCCTCCACCAAATTTCACAGGATGTGGAGACTCTGTGGCTCGTCGGCCTCTCCAGGTCTCCGTCTAACCATGAGACCACCAGGTGTTGGACAAAGCTGAACATTGGACTCCTCAGAGAAGATGACCTTCCTCCAGTCCTCTCTGGTCCAATCCTTCTGGTCTTCTTCAAACCTCAGCCTGGCTCTTTTTTGCTTCTCATGATGAAGAGATTTTCTATCTTTGCAGGACTTCAGCCGCCAAGAGCCTGTTTCTAACCGTCCTCACCGTCCTCACCGTCCTCTTCACCCCAGCTGCTGTCTGACGTTCTTTTTGGAGGTCACTTGGTGTCATCCTATGTTTGTTGAGAGACATTGGAATGAGTTGGAGGTCATCCCGGTGAGCAGAGTTGTTTTGGTCCTCTGCCGGTCTGTAGCTTTGTTGTCCTTAGGGACAACAAAGATACAGACATTAGGTCTGTATCTTTGTTGTCCCTAGTGTCTGCAGCTTTGTTGTCCCTAATGTCTGTAGCTTTGTTGTCCCTAGTGTCTGCAGCTTTGTTATCCCTAATGTCTGTAGCTTTGTTGTCCCTAATGTCTGTAGCTTTGTTGTCCCTAATGTATATAGCTTTGTTGTCCCTAATGTATATAGCTTTGTTGTCCCTAATGTCTGTAGCTTTGTTGTCCCTAGTGTCTGCAGCTTTGTTATCCCTAATGTCTGTAGCTTTGTTGTCCCTAATGTCTGTAGCTTTGTTGTCCCTAATGTATATAGCTTTGTTGTCCCTAATGTATATAGCTTTGTTGTCCCTAATGTCTGTAGCTTTGTTGTCCCTAATGTCTGCAGCTTTGTTATCCCTAATGTCTGTAGCTTTGTTGTCCCTAATGTCTGTAGCATTGTTGTCCCTAATGTATATAGCTTTGTTGTCCCTAGTGTCTGTAGGTTTGTTGTCCCTAATGTCTGTAGCTTTGTTGTCCCTAATGTCTATAGCTTTGTTGTCCCTAATGTCTGCAGCCTTGTTGTCCCTAATGTCTGTAGCTTTGTTGTCCCTAATGTCTGCAGCTTTGTTGTCCCTAATGTCTGTAGCCTTGCTGTCCCTAATGTCTGTAGCTTTGTCTGTTCCTGTTTTTTCCTTTTTCTTTGTTTCGTAATCGACTCATTTTAAATGAAGGTCAACCTCAATGATCTCTTGATTATAAATAAAGGCTGAAAGAAAATAAATGAATCAATATTATTCATATTTATAATAAGCGCAAGGTGGGACAGTGGTAGGTAGGTAGGTAGGTATTTACTTTATTAATCCCCGAGTAGAAATTTTTTCGCTACAGCAGCATACAGAAGCAACAAGATAATAATAGAAATAATAGAATAAAATAATAGAATAGAATAGAATAATAGACAAGCAATAAAATAGCAGTAAATAGCAGTAAAAAAATATAAATATAAAATATAAAATGCACAGTATATACAGTACAGTACATATCTATATATATTATATACAAACAAACCAAGAAACACAGTCAACAGTGTTATTGTTATGTGATGGATTTTGCCAGAGGTGAGTTATTGTACAGTCTTATTGCGGTGGACAGGAATGATCTCCTGTATCAGGAATGATCTCCTGTATCAGGAATGATCTCCTGTATCTGGAATGATCTCCTGTATCTGGAATGATCTCCTGTATCAGGAATGATCTCCTGTATCTGGAATGATCTCCTATATCAGGAATGATCTCCTGTATCTGGAATGATCTCCTGTATCTGGAATGATCTCCTGTATCAGGAATGATCTCCTGTATCTGGAATGATCTCCTATATCAGGAATGATCTCCTGTATCTGTCCTTGTGACAGCGGAGCTGGAGGAATCTTTTGGAGAATGTCCTCCTCTGTCCCTGCAGTAGGTGGAGAGGGTGGTCAGGATTATCCAATATGGATAATAGTTTGTTCAGCGTCCTCCTCTCCACCACCTTTTCCAGACTGTCCAGTTTGTAGCCGATGATGGAGCCGGCCTTCTTAACCAGTTTGTTAAGTCTGTTGGTGTCTCCTGCTCCAATGCTGCTCCCCCAGCAGACCACAGCGAAGTACAGTTCACTGGCCACAACAGATGGTAGAACATCTCCAACATCTCGCTGCACATATTGAAGGATCGAAGTTTCCTCAAGAAAAAGAGTCGACTCATCCCCTTCTTGTAGACAGCGTTGATGTTGGTCTTCCAGTTCAGTCTGTTGTCATGGAGACACCAGGTACTTGTACTCCTCAACCATGTCCACCTCCTCTCCCAGAACTCTCAGCGGTTGTGGAGCCGTCGTCTTCCTCCTGAAGTCGACCACCATCTCTCTGGTCTTGGCCACGTTCAGGAGGAGGTGATTCCTTCCCGCCCACTCCACAAAGTCCTCCACTACTGCCCTGTACTCCTCCTCCCGTCCATCCCTTATACACCGTCCACTGACTCCTCCTCTCGTCCATCCATTATACACCGTCCACTGACTCCTCCTCTCGTCCATCCCTTATACACCGTCCACTGACTCCTCCTCCCGTCCATCCCTTATACACCGTCCACTGCAGAGTCATCAGAGAACTTCTGCAGATGTCTTGACTCTGAGTTGTTCTGGAAGTCAGTTGTGTAGAAGGTGAACAGGAAGGAGACAGAACAGTTCCCTGAGGAGCTCCAGTACCACTGACCACCGTATCAGACAGCACACTGCCCAGACAGACAAACTGTGGTCTGCCTGTCAGGTAGTCAGTGATCCAGGAGACGGTGGACGTGTCCACCCCCACCACCCGCAGCTTCTCACTCAGCAGCAGTGGTTGGATGGTGTTGAATGCACTGGAGAAATCAAAGAAAGTGATTCTCACAGATTCACCGGTTCCATCCAGGTGAGACTGAGCTCGTTGCAGCAGGTAGATGATGTCATCGTCCACTCCCACATGAGGCTGGTACGCAAATTGCAGAAGGTCCAGAGAAGATTTCACCAGCGGCCTGAGGTGGGCCAAGACCAGCCTCTCCAGCACCTTCATCACATGAGATGTGAGGGCAACCGGTCGGTAGTCGTTGAGGCCTGATGGAGTCGTCTTCTTGGGGACAGGAACCAGACAGGACGTCTTCCACAGCACCGGGACCTCCTCCTGCTTCAGGCTCAGGTTGAAGAGGTGTTGTAGGACCTCAGCCAGCTGGACGGCGCAGGTCTTCAGGACCACGGGGCTGATGCCGTCAGGTCTTCAGGACCCGGGGCAGATGCCGTCAGGTCCTGCAGCCTTGAGCTGGTGGAGTCTCTCCAGCTGTCTCCTAACCTGGCCAGTCGTCACAGAGAGGGGTGAGGGGGGGGGTGGGGGAGGTCAAGGTGTCGATGGAGGAAGAGCCCTTTGAGATTGAGGGCTCTATGCAGTTCACCGGGGGGGGGGGGGGGGGGGCAGGAGGCAGCAGAGGTGTTTGGGAGGTGTGAGGTGTGGAGGAGACAGATGAGGGTGGTGAACTAAACCTGTTGAAGAAACAGTTTAGTTAATTTGACCTCTCCAGGTTCCCCCTGGTTGTTCCTCTCCAGGTTCCCCCTGGTTGCTCCTCTCCAGGTTCCCTCTGGTTGCTCCTCTCCAGGTTCCCTCTGGTTGCTCCTCTCCAGGTTCCCTCTGGTTGTTCCTCTCCAGGTTCCCTCTGGTTGTTCCTCTCCAGGTTCCCCCTGGTTGTTCCTCTCCAGGTTCCCCCTGGTTGTTCCTCTCCAGGTTCCCTCTGGTTGTCTCTCTCTCCCCTTGAACCCAGTAATCTCCTTCATACCGGTCCACACCTCCCTCACGTTGTTAATGTTGGTATGTGCAGCTATAATAATATTAATAGCTGATATCAACCAACAAATATTTATACTGAGAAAACTAAGTCAGGATCTGATTTGTAATCCTTATTGATATCAATTGATCGAGTGGAAATAGAACAACAATATGAATTATTATTATTTAATAATGGTGAATTCACACTGAATCCTCTCATACTAACCTACATCTTCCCAAAGAAATCTATATTTCAGAGAACTCCATCAGCTTCGTTCTCTGCTGCCTTGTTTTAAACACTTTTTGAAGATGGCTTGTTGTTGTCATGGTGACAATTCCTATTTTCCTTTTCTTTTCATGCCCCTATTTCACATCACAGCCTGCACCTTCCCTCCATGTCCAGCAGGGGGATCTCCTCTGTGGTTCCGTCCTTCCTCCGGTCCGTCGTTGACTTTAGAACATTTTGAGCTTTGTTTCCACTTTGACATCCTGCTACTGAACTTTCTTCTCGTACCAAACCAATCAGCGCATCACCGTGTTCTTCTCTTCTCTCCTTCACATACTAATAGATCAGGTTTCTGCATCTATACAGTCTGAGATCTCGACGTTAGTTATGTTGAAATAAAATCCCTGTTATCTGAAGTGATCACAGTACGTACACACGATTCAAGCTTTTCACTTTTATTTGGTGTTTTATGGTGAAAACATGGAAAAACTCTGCAGACAGTCCAGTTGTTGCTCTCACTGACTCTGTCTGCCGGGGAGCAGCACGTGAGTCACTGACGGTCTGTGACGGACAGCTGTCAGTGGACTCTGACAGTCTGTAACAGACAGCTGATGTGTGAACTGACATTTACAATTAAGCGTGTTGGAAACATGTGGGACCGTTTTATTGCATCACAACAGCCATAATTGTTGATGTGCAATTATTGTCTGTTTCAGGAATTTAACCTCTGACCCCTCAGTAACTCTGTTTCCATGATACGAACACCTCATAATACAAATCTAAATATAATAATCTGTCATATCCTCATATAAATACATGTGTTAAACTCCACGCCATGTCTGATTGAACACTGCTGGTCTCCATGTTTGTGCGTGTGTGTGTGTGTGTGTGTGTGTGTGTGTGTGTGTGTGTGATGTCTCCTGATGGTTGGTAATAATAAGAATAATCTGTAGAAACGGTCTCCGGTCAGATGATGGACGTCCACCATAAAAGTGTCATGAAATTTTAATGTGCCAACTTCTGTTAGTTTGGGAAATATTATATTATAACATATTAATTATAATTGTTTTGTTGTTCTTGAGTTCTTTAAAAGAGGTTTGATGTGGAAATCTGGGCACAGAGCCCTCTGGCGCCCTCTGCTGGTCTTTGGTTGAACCTTCAGATGTCCTGAAAGCTGATCCTGCTCTTCTTCTGCGGTCTTCACAGGAAGCTGCTCTGAAAGGAGACTCAGCTTTGAGAAGATAAGGCCAATGCTAATCCTCTGCACAGTTTTCTTATTGTCAGGAAACTCTGGTTCTGGTTCCTACTGAAGACAGAAATCTGTAAAAGGCTCACAAATATAGAGTTTAATTAGAAACAACATTCTCTCATTTGCTAAAACATTTGGTCACTAGTCGGAAGCAAATGTCACTCAAACAGGAGGAAACAGTGCATTTGTTGGGGACTAGTTTTAGCAGCGGATGAATACACATTTGGCAGTCTAGTGAGGATTTGATGTATCTGGTTGTTTTTGGACAACAGTGGAAATCTGCAGCACAAAGACGAAGACGTAAAGGTGTCCATCGAAGGAAAGTGAACCCTTTGGAATTATCTGCGTTTATGTATTAAACAAAGTTCGGAGTTTAGATGTTGATCAGTCCACAAACTGTCAAATAAAACCTCACTGCACACTCCAACTAGACCAAAGAGCACCTGGACAGTGAGTGTGTGTTCTGTTGGACTGGTTACCGAGACAACAACGATGCAATCTGGGCATCAAGGTACCGCCTGAAGTGACTCCCCATGTATTAAATGACATGAATTTAAAGCTGGCTGCCTGAAGCTGTGAACGCTCCCAGTTGTACCTGGTTGGTTTCTAAAGACTGATGGAGCTGATGAGGAGCAGCAGGAGTGACTGAGCCGGATCACAACCCAGCAGCAGAGGACAGCAGGTCCCGGAAGAGACCTACGACCCGTAACAGAGACGTGAAATAACAGCGTCATTATTTACAGATGGGAGGTGCTTCTGTTTCAGTGATGCTCAGACTGCGTCTCCACGGGGGGTCCAGCTGTGACCGCTCACAAAACACAACATTGTTCGAAGGCTTTGGTTCAAACCAATTCAATTTCATGACATGGACAGGATTTGTAATTAATTTAATACTTTAGTGACGTTGACCAGTACGTTCCAGTAAACAGCACTCAGTTCACAGGTCGGCAGCAGAACTTCAGCGTCTGGGTCAGGACCCGGACCTGAACCCTGTCGAGGTTCTGGGACCGACCTCAACAGAACCATTCACTGAACGATCAATGAAAGGAAGGTTTGGGTTGTTCACAGGAAGTTCATCTCTTAATTATAACCAATTAATGCAGAAAGCAGGAAACTCCAAAGGGCTCACGTGTTCCTGCATCAGGACACACATCACAGCTGTGAGGAGGTACATTCATCAGTGGTTGGGCGTCTGCACGTGTTCACTGACAATAAGAAAAGTGGAGAATATCACCAGCCTTATCATTGAACAAGGTGCAGGCAGTGATATCCACCATGTTGGACACAAGAGGGCGCCACCAGTAGAAACTCCATCAACAAAACAATCCAAGGCAAAGGTCATCACTGTACTGGCCTCAATTAAGATCCATTTTTCCTTTCTGTCTGGGGGAGGTGGGGGGGGGGGGGCAGCAATGGATGTCAAGCACCAACATCGGAAAAATAAGAAAGTCGATCTTTAAGGCCGTGAACACCGGAGCGGCCGGCTGAGTTCCTCGGAGCGGAGACGTGGATGTACGAGGAGATGTGCTGAGTCAGCCCGGCTGTCAGTTTGCCCCAGAGGCCAACTGTGATGTTACAGAAGAAGAAGAAGAAGAAGAAGAAGAAGAGGAAGAAGAAGAAGAAGAAGAAGAAGAAGAAGAAGAAGAAGAAGAAGAAGAAGAAGAACAACAACAACAACAACAACAACAACAAAAATGAACATGCTAACCAGCTGGAAACCTGCTGGCACTGTGGTCAACCACGATAACTCCTCGGTAGCTAGATGAGTTCAGAACAGAACACATTTATTCTACAGACGTACGACACGTTTGTCTTTCTGACTGAAACTCTGACGAAGAGGGTTTTTATAAAAGTGCAACACAGCTAATGTGCTATGATCCTTTTCTTAGTTTTGGACTTTCTGGCTCCGCTCACTGTTGGTTAATGGCACATGTTCACCTCAGATCACTTTGCCCCCCCGAGCTTGTGCACCGGTTGCACAGTGGACTCACATTGTTAGATTGAACACTGAAATTTGTCTGTTTTAAAGCTGGACTGATCAGGCTTATATTTACAACTTTAAATGTTCAGTATGTAAAAATGTCCCATCGTGTAATACCACTATATACCTATGGAGGTGATAGTGAGTCACTAGTGTCCAGTCTGACAGCTGGAAGACGATCTGATCGAGCTCGTCACATATTCTAACTTCTCTGAACCACAAATCCACAAACAGAAAACTAAACTGTCAGAACTCATCAGCTGGACCGCACCACCTTCTCATGTTCATGACAGACACAGAGGACCAGGAAAAAGACGGTCCATAACTATACTTTCAGCTGCCTCTATAAGCTATCCCTAGATAGCCACCATTAGCATTAGCAGCCGTTCCTTAAGAGGAGAAGAAAAGTTGTGAGTTCAGCATCGGACTCGATGCCTTTACTGTCCAACAGTCTGCAGCAGCAGAAAACAACACCAACATTAACTCTGCCAGTTCGGAGCGGTTTGGAGCAGGAAGTGACCATATTTGGACAAGCTGGGGGAGGAGCCAGCGGTGGATCTGACCGATCTGATCGGAAACCTGACGGTACTACGTCCCGCCCACCGATAGCTGTAACCTGACTGCACCACAGGCCTGTCAATCAAACAGACACGCCCCCAAAAACAGGTCTTCTTGAATCTTCTTTTCTAATGAATGAGGGATTATTTTCAGATGGACCTCCAGAAAACTAATAAGAAGGAGTGACTTTAGCTAACAACACCGAGATAACTGATGGACACATTTTATTCACTTTGGATTTGATGAGAGAAGTTGAATGGGAGTCTATGGAGCCGGAGGCTTTTTGGAGCCGACCTCTAGTGGCACTCGCTGGTATTGCAGCTGAAGACACTTCTGGATCAGAACCATTTTACAGACCTGAAGCTACGAACACTTTTATATCCAGTCTGTAGTTTAGAAAACACCCCTTCTTCCTCTCATGGTGGACTGAGAGTAGACTGCATGCAGCAGTAACTCACTATCCCCCCCTGTGGTACAAAGTGGTATTAAAGGACAGGACATGCTGGTTAGCATGCTAACTTCAGAAGATGTCTGCAACACAATAGACGTCGGTGATTTAAAGTCTACCTCATTTCTTCACATTCTGTGAATAATTTGTATTAATTTTTGAACGTATTAAACCACTAATTGAAAATATTGCACTTTAAACCAATTATTCCGATGCTCATCACAGCAGGTGAGACTACAGCTGCAGGTGTGTCCTCTGTGTTGGTGAAGGTGTTGGGTCACTGCAGTGACAGTTCAGTGTGGGGACAGCATTAAGGTTTCGGTGTCAGTGGTTCCCTGGTTTCCCTTTAAGCTTGACAGCAGCAGAGGTTTTAGTCCAGCTGGGTGGTTGAGGGTTGGAGGAGAGACGACCCAAACCTCATGAGACTCAGAAAGTAAAAGGCACTTCAAAAAATTGTAATAAATTCCAGTGTCACTCGATAGAACTAGATAAAATATACAGAATATATATATATAGACGCCTATATATACAGTATATCTAGCTATCGATAGATAGATAGATAGATAGATAGATAGATAGATAGATAGATAGATAGATAGATAGATAGATAGATAGATAGATAGATAGATAATAGATAGATAGATGGATGGATGGATGGATGGATGGATGGATAGATAGATAGATAGATAGATAGATAGATAGATAGATAGATAGATCGATAGATCGATAATAGATAGATAGATAGATAGATAGATAGATAGATAGATAGATAGATAGATAGATAGATCGATCGATAGATCGATAATAGATAGATAGATAGATAGATAGATAGATAGATAGATAGATAGATAGATAGATAGATAGATAGATAATAGATAGATAGATAGATAGATAGATAGATAGATAGATAGATAGATAGATAGATAATAGATAGATAGATAGATAGATCGATAGATCGATAATAGATAGATAGATAGATAGATAGATAGATAGATAGATAGATAGATAGATAGATAGATAGATAATAGATAGATAGATAGATAGATAGATAGATAGATAGATAGATAGATAATAGATAGATAGAGTATGTATACACACAGGCATTGTCATATCGAAAGGAATGCAAGGACCAAGTATCGACCTCGTCTGTCTCTGTCACACTCTCACTCTGTATATATTCATATACGTATACAGTATATGGATTTACATACATACAATATTTGTTGATTATAGCTGGCAATAATAGGAGCTTAAAAAAGGAAGGTCATAGATGTCGTAAAGCGCATTGTGTTTTTTTTTGATTGGTTGAGGTTTTTGTGAGGGCAAAACTCGTGGCAATAGATTTCAGTTGCTGTGCACAAACTGAAAGAGTTGCATAGGCAAGAAAACAAGTGGTTCCTGATCACCCGGGTTTCACCATTTAAAGTGATATGTGAGAAAGAAACAATTAAATACAACATACGGTAAAAAGCCGACTGAAGACAGTGTTGTCATCCAAACAGATCTTACAGACTCTCCAGAAAAGTTACTCCTTTCTTAATATCAAAAAAGCGAGTTTCTTGGAAGTCAGCAGCTGGTTTGTGCAGGGCATGATGGAATGGTGAGAATATAAATACACTGCATATGCAGCGCGTGGATGTACGTCCAGTACGCAGCAGTGTCGTGGTGACCCTACAGTTCGGTGTCCTGGTACTGGTGGGAGTTGGCATTGTAGTAGCCCGGCACCGCTTCCTCCTCTGCCTCCTCTTCGCTGAGGTAGAAGGGACGGCCTTCCTTGGAGGGAGGCGGAGTCTGAGGTTCAGGACGGGAGCTGGAGCTGGAAGGACACAGAAAATACAAGTTTAGCTTTAACTTATGCTTCACTCGTTTTGGCCATCATCCTTTCAGTCCAGACAGAAAGAGCTCAGCTATCACTTGATGGATATTATGATGTGTTAGATTATGAATCCCTGAGTTTGCAATAATGTTGGGATGTCACTTTGTAACTTCTCTGTAATGTCTATTTGGACCATATTTGGACGAGCTGGGGGAGGAGCCAGCGGTGGATCTGACCGATCTGATCGGAAACCTGACGATACTACGTCCCGCCCACCGATAGCTGTAACCTGACTGCACCACAGGCCTGTCAATCAAACAGACACGCCCCCAAAAACAGGTCTTCTTGAATCTTCTTTTCTAATGAATGAGGGATTATTTTCAGATGGACCTCCAGAAAACTAATAAGAAGGAGTGACTTCAGCTAACAACACCGAGATAACTGATGGACACATTTTATTCACTTTGGATTTGATGAGAGAAGTTGAATGGGAGTCTATGGAGCTGGAGGCTTTTTGGAGCCGACCTCTAGTGGCACTCGCTGGTATTGCAGCTGAAGACACTTCTGGATCAGAACCATTTTACAGACCTGGAAGTTATGAACACTTTTATACACAACACATTTAATTCATGATTGGAAAGTAAATTATTCACACTCAAATCTCCCGATGCAGTTTATTTATTAACACACATCAGTGACGTTTGCAGCACATTGCTCTTCATCAGTGTGGTTAATAAATGAGTTGCATCGGGAGCTCTAAGTGTGAATAATTTACTTCTGCTCACATCGTTCCAGCACCTGATTTGACTGTATTGGATGAGTGTTCTTTGTTCACTTTGACATTTAATGAATGCTGACAAACACAAAAACACGTGTCTGACAGTAGTGAGCCTACCCGATGGGCTGGGGGCGACGGTGATCCAGTTTGGCGGTCTTCAGAGGAACAGCATAGATGTCTGGGTGCTTCTGAGATATTTCCAGCTGGAAAACACAGACCAGCTGATTAAACTGTTACGACTGGTATCCAATATGACATGCGGTCTCTGGTTAGAAAACAGCTTTACTGCAAGAATTCCCTTTCCTCTCTACAAAACACAAAAAAAGCTGTTCGTAATAAAACATTTCAGAAATGAAGGAAGAAGCTGGAAGTCTGAAACATTGTCTGAGAGGGTTTAAACCACGGGAGACATCATCTGTATGGCAGCATGTTATTATGAGCAGTGCTCAAAGCGAGCCAGTACTCACTGGTACACTGAAACCCTGCCTTCTGTTGAGTGGAGTACACTTCCTGTCACTGCACTGACCAATGGGAACACTGAGCTCTGCCCACCCTGGCATTCTGCGCCTCCTGCAGTTCCAGCATCTTCTGGGCTTGAGCCAAGTGATCCATCTTTTCAAAGGCTTTGATCTTCCCCAGGAAGGACCTCGTGGACGGGTCCTCCATTGGACTGACCTCGGCGGTCGGAGCAGGCAGAGCCAGAGTTGAGCGGACTGCAGCGTCCGCAGTGTTCCTACAACCGCTGGGCTTGGACGGGAGGGGAGGAGCTCCCAGGGGCGGCAGTTTGCCCAGAGAGTTGAGGTGGTGTGGAGGAGGTGGAGGCGACAGGACGGAGGAGGCTGCTGAGTAGGAGATGCATGGTGGAGGGTCGTTGTTGCTGCTGGTGGGGCTGCTGCTGGACGGAGAGTCGTAACTCCGGTTGGAGCTGTGGGGTGGGTGGTGGTGCTGTCGGGGGTGATGGTGTGAGGGGGTGGAGCCTGAGACGAGAACTTGATCGTCCCTCAGAGACAGGTTCACCTGAGCAGAGAGACGCGTTAGAGCCACAACAGATTCACGCAACACATACAGAAGGTTTCGTAGTCCAGGACTCAGTCAGAAATAATGTTTTAACACTTCAATGATCAACAAAACCAGAAACACAAACCTGTTTGGCTTTCAAACAGTCAGTCAGCCAACTGGACAACTTGATCGTTGTCAAACGATGAAGCAATAATACACGAGAGGTGCTTTAACGTCATTATTGGCACAACAGTCAGCGGTCAGCACACCATCGAGTGTAATATTACAATCATACAACAACTTACCATCAAATAAAACATGTAATCTACATGTGATCATATTGTGGAGCAATTCACTCTAAAATATAAAACTTTTTGTTCTTGCGATTTCAGCTGCTGGAGGACCTCGTTACATGCTGATCTTCTTTTCTTTCCTCCTACTCTTTAACTGACTCATACCTCACCATCTTCTTCTCTCCCATAGTTTCTTCTTATTATCTGTTGTCTCCATTCAGTTCCTTCACTCGTGTAGTTTCTCTTCTTTCTTTTCCAGATGTCCCGTCATGGAGCTGCATGTCTCTGCTCTGTGATTGTCGTCTCCACCAACAGTTCTTCTCTTCTATCTCTATGCTGTCCTTTTCTCTCTCTGCTCTCCTCTCACCCCAACCGGTCGAGGCAGATGCTACGCCCACCTCTGATCCTGGTTCTGTTAACAGATGCTCCGCCCACCTCTGATCCTGGTTCTGTTAACAGATGCTCCGCCCACCTCTGATCCTGGTTCTGTTGGAGGTTTTTCTCCCTTAAAGAGGAGTTTTTACCTCCTAGTTTATGTGGGAATTGTTGAATTGTTGAATTATTGAATTATTGAATTGTTGGTTTCTCTGTATAATATTATAAAGTCTTGCTGTAAAGACTTTAATGTGTTAAGTGCCATGAAATAACCTGTGTTGTGATTTGGCGCTATATAAATACAATTGAATTGAATTGAATTGAATTGATGAACTAAGATATCTGATGAACAAAGATACCTGATGAACAAAGATATCTGATGAACAAAGATATCTGATGAACAAAGATACCTGATGAAAAAAGATACCTGATGAACAAAGATATCTGATGAACAAAGATATCTGAAGAACAAAGATATCTGATGAACAAAGATATCTGATGAACAAAGATATCTGAAGAACAAAGATATCTGAAGAACAAAGATATGTGATGAACAAAGATATCTGAAGAACAAAGATATCTGATGAACAAAGATATCTGATGAACAAAGATATCTGAAGAACAAAGATATGTGATGAACAAAGATATCTGAAGAACAAAGATATCTGATGAGCAAAGATATCTGAAGAACAAATATCTGATGAACAAAGATATCTGATGAACGAAGATATCTGAAGAACAAAGATATGTGATGAACAAAGATATCTGATGAACAAAGATATCTGGTGAACAAACATATCTGATGAACAAAGATATCTCATGAACAAAGATATCTGATGAACAAAGATATCTGATGAACAAAGATATCTGATGAACAAAGATATCTGTTGAACAAAGATATCTGATGAACAAAGATATCAGATGAACAAAGATATATGAGGAACAAAGATATCTGATGATCAAAGATATCTGATGAACAAAGATATCCATGTTCTCATGTGTTTTTAACATTTTAGCTCCGTGTCATGTGTTCAAACCAAACCGGTCCAGCTAGCCTCCTCTAGGATTGTAAGTGCGTGACTATCCGTGGTGTTACGGTACGGGTGCTCGGAGCGACCAAAAAGGACCAAAAGAGACCCGACTTCACCAAATGGGTCATTTAATAGAACTAGAACAAGTAGAAACTACATTATATTACATGTTATATGAAACTCTATTCTCATTCTATTTTCCCATTGAGGAGGTGGAGTGATATTTCTAGTGATGAGCACTGCTGAAGACCATCAGCAGTGGTTTTCAAGAGGAAGGTTAATGATAAATATATATATGTATATACATTTATGCATATATATATTTATAATTATATACAAATATAAATATAGACAAATATATAGATATACATTTATAAATATATACAGACAGACAGTACCTCACCTTGTTGTCTGTTAAGAAGACAGGTGGAGGGCTGCACCTGTTCAGGACTTCCCTGCTGCTGATTTTCCTCATGCGACTCCTGATGTCTGGACTGTATCTGCGCAAGATCTACACACACACACACACACACACACACACAGACACACACACACACACACAAAGTGGTCTCTATTCTTGTGTGTGTGTCTGTGTGTCTGTGTGTGTGTGTCTGTGTGTGTGTGTGTGTCTGTGTGTCTGTGTGTGTGTGTCTGTGTGTGTCTGTGTGTGTGTGTCTGTGTGTGTGTGTGTGTCTGTGTGTGTATGTCTGTGTGTGTGTGTGTGTCTGTGTGTGTGTCTGTGTGTGTCTGTGTGTGTGTGTGTGTGTGTGTCCGACCTCCTCGGCTGTCACCGGTTCAGATGAGCGGCTGATAGCAGAGATGTGCATCATCTCCACATCAGGCTCATTATCAGTGTAAGCCCCGCCCTCGTCCGCTGTGTCATCGAGGTCGGAGGTCAGCCGGCTGTCCATGCTCAGGTAGTCGGCAGACATGGCAGACAGGAAGGACAGACGCTCCATGTCCTGGCAGTCCAGATCAGTCTCTACTCCCTCCAGCTAGAAGAGACACATGATGGATCTTGGGTGTACAGGAAGGAAGGATGGACAGACGGATAGCACGAGAACAAGAGAGAAGAAAGACAAACAGAGCCGAGCTGTAGAGAACTGGTGGCAGCAGGTAGGAGGACAGAGAGCATGCTGGGAGCTGCAGTCAGTCCTCGTCTGCTGCTGTGTTCCACAGATACACACTAACACACACTAACACACACTAACACACACTAACACACTCTAACACACTAACACACACTAACACACTAACACACACTAACACACACTAACACACACTAACACACTAACACACACTAACACACACTAACACACATTAACACACACTAACACACACTTACACACACTAACACACACTAACACACACTAACAAACACTAACAAACACTAACACACACTAACACACATTAACACACACTAACACACACTAACACACATTAACACACACTAACACACACTAACACACACTAACAAACACTAACACACACTAACACACACTAACAAACACTAACACACACTAACACACACTAACACACACTAACACACACTAACACACTAACACACACTAACACACATTAACACACACTAACACACACTAACACACACTAACAAACACTAACACACACTAACACACACTAACACACACTAACACACTAACACACACTAACACACACTAACACACACTAACACACTAACACACACTAACACACACTAACACACACTAACAAACACTAACACACACTAACACACACTAACACACACTAACACACACTAACACACTAACACACACTAACACACACTAACACACATTAACACACACTAACACACACTAACACACACTAACAAACACTAACAAACACTAACACACACTAACACACATTAACACACACTAACACACACTAACACACATTAACACACACTAACACACACTAACACACATTAACACACACTAACACACACTAACAAACACTAACACACACTAACACACACTAACAAACACTAACAAACACTAACACACACTAACACACTAACACACACTAACACACACTAACACACATTAACACACACTAACACACACTAACACACACTAACAAACACTAACAAACACTAACACACACTAACACACATTAACACACACTAACACACACTAACACACATTAACACACACTAACACACACTAACACACATTAACACACACTAACACACACTAACACACATTAACACACACTAACACACACTAACAAACACTAACACACACTAACACACACTAACAAACACTAACAAACACTAACACACACTAACACACACTAACACACACTAACAAACACTAACACACACTAACACACACTAACAAACACTAACAAACACTAACACACACTAACACACATTAACACACATTAACACACACTAACACACACTAACACACATTAACACACACTAACACACACTAACACACATTAACACACACTTACACACACTAACACACACTAACACACACTAACAAACACTAACAAACACTAACACACACTAACACACATTAACACACACTAACACACACTAACACACATTAACACACACTAACACACACTAACACACATTAACACACACTAACACACACTAACACACACTAACAAACACTAACACACACTAACACACACTAACAAACACTAACACACACTAACACACATTAACACACACTAACACACACTAACACACACTAACACACATTAACACACACTAACACACACTAACACACATTAACACACACTAACACACACTAACACACATTAACACACACTAACACACACTAACACACACTAACAAACACTAACACACACTAACACACACTAACAAACACTAACACACACTAACACACACTAACACACACTAACACACACTAACACACATTAACACACATTAACACACACTAACACACACTAACACACACTACTCTAACATGTCAGGACTCTCACTGTGCACACAGTCCTGTTCATTCAAACCACACTGACAGGAAATGACCTCATCATGTGAACACATCAGCCTCCACAATATCTGCAGCTTTCATTATTTTACCCAGAATTCAGTGTGTTTTTGTGTCCTCTGTTTAACACTCAATAAACACTCTGATTCTTCTGTCCAGCAGCAGAGAACAAACACGTTGTGTTCAGGAACAGCTGCAGCTTCCTCACACGCTTTTAATTTGAAAATCCTTTATGTCAGTGGCCCCGCCCCCTTCCTCTACAGAGCCAAGATGGCGACCGTTTAGTGTGGAAAGTGTTCAGAGTTTTACACTTAGTTAGTACACAAGTACAACATCTGGAACACAAGTAGAACATCTGGAACACAAGTAGAACATCTGGAACACAAGTACAACATCTGGAACACAAGAACAACATCTGGAACACAAGAACAACATCTGGAACACAAGTACAACATCTGGAACACAAGAACAACATCTGGAACACAAGTACAACATCTGGAACACAAGTACAACATATGGAACACAAGAACAACATCTGGAACACAAGTACAACATCTGGAACACAAGTACAACATATGGAACACAAGAACAACATCTGGAACACAAGTAGAACATCTGGAACACAAGTACAACATCTGGAATACAAGTACAACATCTGGAACACAAGAACAACATCTGGAATACAAGAACAACATCTGGACCACAAATACAACATCTGGAACACAAATACAACATCTGCAACAAAAGTAGAACATTTGGAATACAAGTACAACATCTGGAATACAAGTACAACATCTGGAACACAAGAACAACATCTGGAACACAAGTACAACATCTGGAATACAAGTACAACATCTGGAACACAAGTAGAAAATCTGGAATACAAGTACAACATCTGGAACACTAGAACAACATCTGGAACACAAATACAACATCTGGAACACAAGAACAACATCTGGAACACAAGTAGTACATCTGGAACACAAGTAGAACATCTGGAACACAAGTACAACATCTGGAAGACAAGTACAACATCTGGAACACAAATACAACATCTGGAACACAAGTAGAACATCTGGAATACAAGTACAACATCTGGAACACTAGAACAACATCTGGAACACTAGAACAACATCTGGAACACAAATACAACATCTGGAACACAAGAACAACATCTGGAACACAAGTAGAACATCTGGAACACAAGAACAACATCTGGAACACATACAACATCTGGAACACAAATACAACATCTGGAACACAAGTACAACATCTGGAAAACAAATACAACATCTGGAACACAAGAACAACATTTGGAACACAAAAACAACATCTGAAACACAAGTACAACGTCTGGAACACAAGAACAACATCTGGAACACAAGAACAACATCTAGAACACTAGAACAACACCTGGAACACTAGCACAACATCTGGAACACAAGAACAACATCTGGAACACTAGAACAAACATCTGGAACACAAGTACAACATCTGGAACACAAGTAGAAACTCTGGAATACAAGTACAACATCTGGAACACTAGAACAACATCTGGAACACAAATACAACATCTGGAACACAAGAACAACATCTGGAACACTAGTACAACATCTGGAACACAAGTACAACATCTGGAACACAAGTACAACATCTGGAACACAAATACAACATCTGGAACAGAAGTAGAACATCTGGAATACAAGTACAACATCTGG
>NW_027185438.1:1024895-1044895 GCF_022577435.1 Embiotoca jacksoni
TGATGGACCAGAGACTCTTTTATGTGAATCAGTCTGAACAGATCAACATGGAGAGCTGCAGCATTTTCCTACAAATAAAAACTTCACGCATCAGGAGAGTTTGAGAGATGCTGATGATGTGAACTGTGAACAGAGGTTCAGTTCTTAGTTAACACCTGACAACAATATCAACAGTATTTCTATAGTGACACTTTGCTGCCTAACAAAGCACCTCAGATCTTCCATTTGTGGAACACTTGAATACTTCTTTCCCAAAAATACATGTGATGCAACCAACAATCAACCATCAACCATGAATGATGTCATCAACCATCAGTGATGTCATCAACCATCAACCATCATCCATCATCCATCAGTGATGTCATCATCCATCAGTGATGTCATCGTTGGTTTGTGAACATTATGAATCCTCCAGTTCAGATTCTGTCCGTCACCATCTTGCTAGTTCGGAGCGGTTTGGAGCAGGAAGTGACCATATTTGGACGAGCTGGGGGAGGAGCCAGCGGTGAATCTGACCGATCTGATCGGAAACCTGACGATACTACGTCCCGCCCACCGATCGCTGTAACCTGACTGCACCACAGGCCTGTCAATCAAACAGACACGCCCCCAAAAACAGGTCTTCTTGAATCTTCTTTTCTAATGAATGAGGGATTATTTTCAGATGGACCTCCAGAAAACTAATAAGAAGGAGTGACTTTAGCTAACAACACCGAGATAACTGATGGACACATTTTATTCACTTTGGATTTGATGAGAGAAGTTGAATGGGAGTCTATGGAGCCGGAGGCTTTTTGGAGCCGACCTCTAGTGGCACTCGCTGGTATTGCAGCTGAAGACACTTCTGGATCAGAACTATTTTACAGAACTGAAGCTACGAACTCTTTTAGAAACAGTCTGTGATTTAAACCCGACTTTGCAACAGCTCACAACCGTATTATTTCATCTCATTCATCATTTCATCTCAAACATTTGATCTTAAACAAATATTCTTAACAGATTTTAATCACTCATCTGTTCAGTCTGCATATCTTTTAAATTTCTATGTCCCTCCTTCAGTCTTTGCTGTTGTCGTGTTTTTAGTTATATTTAGTATTTCTAGTGTTTGTAATAAATGGAATCACGTCACAGTGAACAAACCAAGATGATAATCTAAAATAAAACAGGAACCCTGACCTTTATAGTCCAACCACTTCCTGCTGACTGTCCCTGAACACTGTTTCCATGTCAGCTCAATGCTCTGCTTCATCATGTGACGTCTTTTTGCTTCATGATATATCTTTTTTTCAATAAAAAGGCAAAAACCCATTTTTAAGAGCCAGGACCTGTGTGTGTGTGTGTTTCTATGTGTGTGTGTGTGTGTGTGTGTGTGTTCCTGTGTGTGTGTGTGTGTGTGTGTGTGTGTGTGTGTGTGTGTGTGTGTGTGTGTACCTGCTCGATGATTTGCCGGATGGTGTTAAGACGAACGACACCTGAGGATTTCTCCGATCCGGCATCTTTCGGTTCAGTTTCTGAAACAACGACACAGAAACAGTCAGACGGTCCTTCACAGTAAAAGTATTCACAGCAGATGAAAGCCGTCACACAAACACACAGATGGACTCACTAGCAATCACAAACAGGTCAGGCATCTCGGAGGCCAGCTTCTCTGTAGCAGCATCAGCGATCGGTCCGAAGAGGACGACAGGACGTCTGAAACCAGCTGCAACAACAGATAACGGATGACAGTTTTACTCAGTCAGATCAATGATAATAATAATATTACTAATATTATAGTGAGTGAATCCTCAGCAGGAGGTTCACCCACCTTCTCGCAGCACCACCCGTTCATACGCTGGGAAGCGGGTGGTGAGGGTCTGACTGCTCAGGTTCTCTCTGCTCTTCCTCAGGTCCTTCCTCTTCAGAGACCGCTGACCTCTCAACCGCCAGAAGTCGGCTCGGTCACCAACGACGGCTTTGTGGGAGTTCTGGACGCTGGCCATCTGCTCAGCCCTGACAGGAAGGAGAGACACACCTGTCACCTGTCCATCCATCAATCACACATGTTCAGGTATGAAACCACTCCTGAAACTTGGTTATGCATCAAACTACACTATATAACCAATAGCTCCGCCCCCAGAGATCTGATTGGTCAACTGAACATTTGGAACAAATCACCATGACAACACATCCTGCTCATCACTAGAAATATCACTCCACCTTCTCAATGGGAAAATAGAATTAGAATAGAGTTTCATGTAATATGTAATATAATGTAGTTTCTACTTGTTATAGTTCTATTAAATGACCCATTTGGTGAAGTCGGGTCTCTTTTGGTCCTTTTTGGTCGCTCCGAGCACCCGTACCGTAACACCACGGATAGTCACGCACTTACAATCCTAGAGGAGGCTAGCTGGACCGGTTTGGTTTGAACACATGACACGGAGCTAAAATGTTAAAAACACATGAGAACATGGATATCTTTGTTCATCAGATATCTTTGTTCATCAGATATCTTTGTTCATCAGGTATCTTTGTTCATTAGATATCTTTGTTCATCAGATATCTTTGTTCATCAGATATCTTAGTTCACCAGATATCTTTGTTCATCAGATATCTTTGTTCATCAGATATCTTTGTTCATCAGATTATCTTTGTTCATCAGATATCTTTGTTCAACAGATATCTTTGTTCATCAGATATCTTAGTTCATCAGATATCTTTGTTCAACAGATATCTTTGTTCATCACATATCTTTGTTCATCACATGTCTTTGTTCATCACATATCTTTGTTCACCAGATATTATTACAAGTACCTGGTGTCTCCATGACAACAGACTGAACTGGAAGACCAACATCAATGCTGTCTACAAGAAGGGGATGAGTCGACTCTTTTTCTGGAAGAAAGTTCGATCCTTCAATATGTGCAGCGAGATGTTGGAGATGTTCTACCATCTGTTGTGGCCAGTGAACTGTACTTCTAGTAGTCTGCTGGGGGGGAGAGGTGGAGGTGGGGGAGCAGCATTGGAGCCGGTGACACCAACAGACTTAACAAAATGGTTAAGAAGGCCGGCTCCATCATCGGCTACAATCTGGACAGCCTGGAAAAGGTGGTGGAGAGGAGGACGCTGAACAAACTATTATCCATCTTGGATAATCCTGACCACCCTCTCCACCTGCTGCAGGGACAGAGGAGGACGTTCTCCAAAAGACTCCTCCAGCTGCTGTCACAAGGACAGATCCAGGAGATCATTCCTGATACAGGAGATCATTCCAGATACAGGAGATCATTCCAGATACAGGAGATCATTCCAGATACAGGAGATCATTCCAGATACAGGAGATCATTCCTGATACAGGAGATCATTCCTGATACAGGAGATCGTTCCAGATACAGGAGATCGTTCCTGATACAGGAGATCATTCCTGATACAGGAGATCGTTCCAGATACAGGAGATCGTTCCTGATACAGGAGATCATTCCAGATACAGGAGATCATTCCAGATACAGGAGATCATTCCTGCTGACTGCAATAAGACTGTACAATAAATCACATCACACAACAATAACTCCCTTGCACTGTTGTTTAGGTTAGTTTATTTAATATTATTTATCTTTATTTAATATTATTTATCTTATTTTATTGCATAGAATGTGTATTTTGTTATGCTACTGTAACATAAAAATGTCCCTGAGGGATTAATGAAGTATCTATCTATCTATCTATCTATCGACATCTTTGTTCATCAGATATCTTTGTTCGTCAGATATCTTTGTTCATCAGATATCTTTGTTCGTCAGACATCTTTGTTCATCAGATATTTTGTTCATCAGATATCTTTGTTCCAACCAGACTGAACTAGCTGATCAGTTTAGTGTTTCTATTTTTCTGTATTTATTCAGTTGGAGACTTGAAATCCTCTCTGTTGCTAGGGTGGTTGCTAAGGGTCGGACTATTTCCTGGAGTAGTAAACATTACATACGTTACATAAGAGTCTGCTGAGGCGACTGATTGTTTTCCAGTTGTTAGTCATACCCTGCGTGTTGCCACGGAAACGGAGATCACAGTAACAAAAAGTTTTGTATTTTAGTTACAATATGAACACATGTTGATTACATGTTTTATTTAGTTGTTAATTTGTTGTATAATCACTATATCACACTGGGGGTGTTTTGATGTTATTGGACCAACAGGGATGCTTACCGGTCGGCGCTTAAAGAACACTCTCGTGTAACACTGCTGAACTGTAGTGCTGCATAATGAACAGAAAAGTGTCTGCAGGACATTAGGTTGACCTTTAACCTATTGGGTAAAAAACTTCATCACTTCATTTTATCTTATTAGACATCTGGGTCAGAATTTGTGTGAGTTTTGGACACACTGTGAGGTCACAGTGACCTTTGACCTTTGACCATCAAAATGTAATCAGTTCATTGTTGAGTCCGAGTGAATGTTTGAGAGCCTTTCACATAGAAGAGGGTTTATCAGTCCAGAACTTTTCATTCTGTTGAACTCCATCTATTGGGTCTCTGAGGACCTGCTGCTGTCATCATCTTTCAACACCCAACATCCGGAACAAGAACAGAGCCTGTTCCTCGAGGCCTTTAGAGGACTCCAAGAACATCTGAGGTGTTCTGCAGGGAGAACCTCCTGCCTCTCGGTCCGCCCTCACCTGCTCTTGTTGGGGATGATGCCCTTCTCCAGAAGCTGCTTCTCCTTGCCGACGCGGATCGCCAGCCAGTTGCCTAGCTTGCCGTCGTAGAGGGTGTCCACCACCTTGAAGATGTCCCCCCGGCTGAAGGCCAGACTCTGAGCCGTCTCCTTCTCATAGTCAAAGTGTGTGCGGATGAAGAAGGAGTCTCCACGGCCAGACGCCAGCACGTCGTTATAAACTGGAGGAGGAGGTGGAGAGGAGGAGTGAGACGGGTGATGGAAGAAGGGGGGAGGGGAGGGGAGGCAAGAAGGTGAAACGTTATTATGACCACAGAGTCTAAAACGTATTTATGACCATTAGTCCTTGAGATCAACTTGGATATATATTTTTTTTGTATCAATTACACTGCCGAAGTGCCAGACTGCTCTGAATGGAGAAAAACCTGCATGATGAACGGACCAGGACAAGAATCCCTCCATCCTGAACGCTGCAAACCCTTTAATGAACATCAGGTCACCAGCAGACCAATCATCCTAACATCCAACTCAGATTTCAGGACACACATCACCTCTAACAGACCGCCTGGACAAACTGGTATTTACAGTAAAACAAAGGAGAACAAAGAACAAAACAACCTGTGAATATAAGCAAGCATTAAAATCCAACAATGATCGTTTGAAACGACCATAGAATAAATTAAAACAGGGTGTAAAAGAAATAATACTAAATTCAAAAAATTATTTCCAGTAAAAGTTAGTTTAGAAGAGATTAAACAGACACGCCCCCCAAAACAGGTCTTCTTGAATCTTCTTTTCTAATGAATGAGGGATTATTTTCAGATGGACCTCCAGAAAACTAATAAGAAGGAGTGACTTTAGCTAACAACACCGAGATAACTGATGGACACATTTTATTCACTTTGGATTTGATGAGAGAAGTTGAATGGGAGTCTATGGAGCCGGAGGCTTTTTGGAGCCGACCTCTAGTGGCACTCGCTGGTATTGCAGCTGAAGACACTTCTGGATCAGAACCATTTTACAGAACTGAAGCTACGAACTCTTTTAGAAACAGTCTGTGATTTAAACCCGACTTTGCAACAGCTCACAACCGTATTATTTCATCTCATTCATCATTTCATCTCAAACATTTGATCTTAAACAAATATTCTTAACAGATTTTAATCACTCATCTGTTCAGTCTGCATATCTTTTAAATTTCTATGTCCCTCCTTCAGTCTTTGCTGTTGTCGTGTTTTTAGTTATATTTAGTATTTCTAGTGTTTGTAATAAATGGAATCACGTCACAGTGAACAAACCAAGATGATAATCTAAAATAAAACAGGAACCCTGACCTTTATAGTCCAACCACTTCCTGCTGACTGTCCCTGAACACTGTTTCCATGTCAGCTCAATGCTCTGCTTCATCATGTGACGTCTTTTTGCTTCATGATATATCTTTTTTTCAATAAAAAGGCAAAAACCCATTTTTAAGAGCCAGGACCTGGAGGGCCGGTTTCATAACAGCCGGCGTGCTCCTGAACAGATCTGTGCAGCTGCATCTGTCCGTGTGTGTCACGGTCGGCTGAACCACAACAAACCCGATCTGATCTAGCAGCCTCCAGGGGACCGAGCTGGTGTCTCCATAATTACATGGAAACATCACAGAGGAGGGTTTAGGAGGGGGGGGAGTGGAGGGGGAAAGGGGAATCTGTGTGTTCACAGATACTGACCGCTTAACACGTCACAGAAAACCACAGGCTCTGACCGGATGTTAACACGTTACAGGTCACACACACATTATGTTGAGTGTTCTTCACGTATGTTGAGTGTTCTTCATGTATGTTGAGTGTTCTTCACGTATGTTGAGTGTTCTTCACGTATGTTGAGTGTTCTTCATGTATGTTGAGTGTTCTTCATGTATGTTGAGTGTTCTTCATGTATGTTGAGTGTTCTTCATGTATGTTGAGTGTTCTCCTTGTATGTTGAGTGTTCTTCTTGTATGTTGAGTGTTCTTCACGTATGTTGAGTGTTCTTCATTTATATTGACTGTTCTCCGTGTATGTTGACTGTTCTTCACGTATGTTGAGTGTTCTTCGTGTATGTTGAGTGTTCTTTTTGTATGTTGAGTGTTCTTCATTTATGTTGACTGTTCTTCGTGTATGTTGAGTGTTCTTCACGTATGTTGAGTGTTCTTGTATGTTGAGTGTTCTTCGCGTATGTTGAGTGTTCTCCTTGTATGTTGAGTGTTCTCCTTGTATGTTGAGTGTTCTTTTTGTATGTTGAGTGTTCTTCATTTATATTGACTGTTCTCCGTGTATGTTGACTGTTCTTCACGTATGTTGAGTGTTCTTCGTGTATGTTGAGTGTTCTTTTTGTATGTTGAGTGTTCTTCATTTATGTTGACTGTTCTTCGTGTATGTTGAGTGTTCTTCACGTATGTTGAGTGTTCTTGTATGTTGAGTGTTCTTCGTGTATGTTGAGTGTTCTCCTTGTATGTTGAGTGTTCTCCTTGTATGTTGAGTGTTCTTCACGTATGTTGAGTGTTCTTCATTTATATTGACTGTTCTCCGTGTATGTTGACTGTTCTTCACATATGTTGAGTGTTCTTCGTGTATGTTGAGTGTTCTTCACGTATGTTGAGTGTTCTTCATTTATATTGACTGTTCTCCGTGTATGTTGACTGTTCTTCACGTATGTTGAGTGTTCTTCGTGTATGTTGAGTGTTCTTTTTGTATGTTGAGTGTTCTTCATTTATGTTGACTGTTCTTCGTGTATGTTGAGTGTTCTTCACGTATGTTGAGTGTTCTTGTATGTTGAGTGTTCTTCGTGTATGTTGAGTGTTCTTCATTTATGTTGACTGTTCTTCGTGTATGTTGAGTGTTCTTTTTGTATGTTGAGTGTTCTTCATTTATGTTGACTGTTCTTCGTGTATGTTGAGTGTTCTTCACGTATGTTGAGTGTTCTTGTATGTTGAGTGTTCTTCATGTATGTTGAGTGTTCTTCACGTATGTTGAGTGTTCTTCTTGTATGTTGAGTGTTCTTCGTGTATGTCGAGTGTTCTTCTTGTATGTTGAGTGTTCTTTGTGTATGTTGAGTGTTCTTCTTGTATGTTGACTGTTCTTCACGTATGTTGAGTGTTCTTCGTGTATGTTGACTGTTCTTGTATGTTGAGTGTTCTTGTATGTTGAGTGTTCTTCGTGTATGTTGAGTGTTCTTCGTGTATGTTGAGTGTTCTTCATGTATGTTGAGTGTTCTTCTTGTATGTTGAGTGTTCTTCATGTATATTGAGTGTTCTTCTTGTGTGTTGCGTGTTCTTCTTGTATGTTGAGTGTTCTTCATGTATGTTGAGTGTTCTTCACGTATGTTGAGTGTTCTTCTTGTATGTTGAGTGTTCTTGTATGTTGAGTGTTCTTCGTGTATGTTGAGTGTTCATGTATGTTGAGTGTTCTTCGTGTATGTTGAGTGTTCTTCATGTATGTTGAGTGTTCTTCAGGTATGTTGAGTGTTCTCCTTGTATGTTGAGTGTTCTTCGTGTATGTTGAGTGTTCTTCATGTATGTTGAGTGTTCTTCACGTATGTTGAATGTTTTTCATGTATGTTGAATGTTCTTCGTGTATGTTGAGTGTTCTTCATGTATGTTGAGTGTTCTTCAGGTATGTTGAGTGTTCTCCTTGTATGTTGAGTGTTCTTCACGTATGTTGAGTGTTCTTCATTTATGTTGACTGTTCTCCGTGTATGTTGACTGTTCTTCACGTATGTTGAGTGTTCTTCGTGTATGTTGAGTGTTCTTTTTGTATGTTGAGTGTTCTTCATTTATGTTGACTGTTATTCGTGTATGTTGAGTGTTCTTCACGTATGTTGAGTGTTCTTGTATGTTGAGTGTTCTTCGTGTATGTTGAGTGTTCTTCATTTATGTTGACTGTTCTTCGTGTACGTTGAGTGTTCTTCACGTATGTTGAGTGTTCTTCTTGTATGTTGAGTGTTCTTCGTGTATGTTGAGTGTTCTTCTTGTATGTTGAGTGTTCTTTGTGTATGTTGAGTGTTCTTCTTGTATGTTGACTGTTCTTCACGTATGTTGAGTGTTCTTCGTGTATGTTGAGTGTTCTTACTTCATGTTGAGGATGTTTCTTACCGTCAGGTTTGCTCTGAGCCAGGATGGTCACCACATCTCCTTTAGGGATCTCCAGCAGGAAGAGCACCGCCTCCTCCCTCACAACACCTTGGAAATCCACGTTGTTCACCTGCAACACACAAAGAGCTCCATGATTAGGAATGTTTAATATTCAGAGGATAAATATTTATTACTGATATTTAAAACACACAGGAATTTAATGGAATCAGATTTGTATTAACTTGAAGTATCTAAACTGTATAATTTCAAGTTAATTCACCTTAGAAAAAAATCTTTTTTCAAGTCAAGTCAAATTTATTTACAACCTTAATTCCAAAAAAAGTTGGTCTCCTCAGTTCCCAAAGGTTTCCAGAGTGTTGTTAAAAGAAGAGTTGATGCAGCTCAGTGGTGAACATGATCCTGGAACAACTTTATAGAGACGTGTTGCTGCATCAGATTCAAAATAAGAATATATGTTTCATAAAACAATAAAATGTATCTGTTTCAACATTTAAAATGTTGTCTTTGGTCTATTTTTAATTAAATATTTAATAGTTTATGGGATTTGCAGATCATTGCATTCTGTTTTTATTCATTTATTTATTTTACAGAGCCAAATAGACTTGATCAATAAAAACAAGTAAAATCAAAAGCAGGATGAAGTTAACAGGAAGCACACAAAAGAATGAGAGCAGTTGGTAGAAACTGTGGTTAAAGTGGAAAAACCACAGAAAATAAATCACTTTTGAAAAAGAGCTCATCTGAAGAGGAAGGTTGTTCCAGAAGTTCAGATCCACACTTTATGTTTGACCTGCAGCAGGTGGAGGAAGACGAGATGTACAACCGTGTTTCTGATAAAGTTGGGACGCTGTGTAAAATGTAAATCAAACAGAATGCAATGATTTGAAAATTCAATAAACACATTTTGTTACAGATAGACTTAAGACAACACATCAGTTTTCCACTTCACCTCAGTCCATCTTCAATGATCTTGGTCCAGAGAAGGCGGCGGTGTTTCTGGATCATGTTTCTATCTGGTTTCTTCTTTGGAGAGTTTTAACATCATTTGTGGACGCAGCGATGAACCGTGTTCACAGACGATGGTTTTCACAAGTGTTCCTGAGCCCATGCAGTGATTTCCACTCCAGAATAGTGTGTTTTTAATGCAGTGCTGCCTGAGGGCCCGAAGATCACCACCATCCAATATTGGTTTCCAGCCTTGTCCCTTGTGTTCAGAGATTTCTCCAGATTCTCTGACTCTTTTAATGATATTATGAACCGTAGACGATGAAATCCACTAATTCTTTGTAGTTTTACGTTGAGGAACATTATTCTTAGATTGTTGAACTATTTTCCAACACAGTCTTTCAGAGTGGTGAACCTCTCCCCATCTTCACTGCTGAGAGACTCTGCCTCTCTGAAATCATCTTTTTATACCCAATCATGTTACTGATCTGTTGCCATGGTAACATAATTAGTTGTTAGAAGGTGTTTATTTTTTACGTTACACAACTGTTCCAGTCTTTTCTTGATCCTGTCCCAACTTTTTTGAGACGTGTTGCTGATATCAAATTCAAAATGAGCAAATATTTTTCATAAAAAAATTAAATGTATTCGTTTCAACACTTGGTATGTTGTCTTTGGTCAATTTGCAATAAAATATGGGTTTATGAGATTTGCAAATCATTGCATTTTGTTTTTATTTCAATTTTACAGTGTCCCAACCTTTTGTACCTCCGTGTGGACTGGTTACCTTCAGGATCTGGTCTCCTACACGCAGACCCTCCTCCTCAGCAGGACTGCCCTCTTGAACTCCAGCGATGAAGATGCCCACATCGTTCCCTCCCGCCAGCCGCAGCCCGACACTGTCTCCTTTCTGGAAGTTCACCATCACTGTGTTCGTCCTGCAGGAGGGAAACATGCTGCTATTAACAAACAGGAGAATGCACGTTAACCCAGCTTTTCTATAAACATCTGGATGAATAAACCCAGTGGAGTCTGGAATCATTCACAAATATATCCAGTCATTTTTGGAAAGCTACGAACACTTTTATATCCAGTGTGTGGCCAGAGCCCTGCAGCTCTACCTCCAACTGTAGACAAACGCACCAGTATCTGTATGTTACAGAACGCAAACATCAACCTGAAAGCCACCACAAAGAAAAGCAGCAGACTGATGCTCCCAGCTGGAGACTTAGAAATGTACTAATTCATTTTAAACATGTGTCTTTTTCATTAATTTCAAGGAAATAAAGCTTATAGGACAAACTTATATTTACATATATCATATAACTGTGTGTGGTGTGCTTCCCGTCCTCAGCAAGTCGGTACTCAGCCCATCCTCTGGTGCTGACTGGGATTATCGGGGCTGATCAGTGATAAACTGACACTTTATGCAGCAGTCAGATCAAAAGCCGCCTGCTGAAATCTGCTGAGAGGTGAAGTGCATGAATCAGGAGAGTGGATCAGCTCCTGGTTGTTCAGATGTTCTGTTGGACTGCATGAGACGGATCGTCCTCCTGTGGAAGCAGCTCTCGGTTCTGGTTCTCCTGTGGAACCAGCTCCCGGTTCTGGTTCTCCTGCGGAACCAGTTCTCAGTTCTGGTTCTGGACGGAGACAGCCGCTCCACCTTTAAGATCAGGAGGAAAACTGTCCTTCTGCTGAGGTGACCCTGCCCTGAGCTCCTCTATTGCATCTCATTATTTTCTTTCCACATATCAGGTTCTCCGGTTCTGCAGGTTTCTGATCTTTGGCTTCCGACCAACCTGCTCGCTGTTCATTAGTCCCTCTATGCTGCTCTTTTCTCTCTCTGCCTTCCTCCGACACAAACGGGTCGAGGCAGAAGTTCTCCACCTCTGAGTCCGGTACTGTCGGAGTTTTTCCTCCCAGATGAGGCTCATGTTGAGAGTGGAACTGAGTGGAACTGAGTGGAACTGAGAGAAACTGAGAAGAACTGAGAGGAACTGATTGTAACCAAGAGGAACCGAGTGGAACCGATAGGAACCGAGTGGAACCGAGTGGAATCGAGAGGAACTGATTGTAACCGAGTGGAACTGAGAGGAACCGAGAGGAACCGAGTGGAACTGAGAGGAACTTAGAGGAACCGAGAAGAACTGAGAGGAACTGAGAGGAACTGAGTGGAACTGATTGTAACCGAGAGGAACTGAGGGGAACTGAGTGGAACTGATTGTAACCAAGAGGAACTGAGAGGAACTGAGTGGAACTGAGAGGAACTGAGAGGAACCGAGTGGAACCAAGTGGAACTGAGAGGAACTGATTGTAACCGAGTGGAACTGAGAGGAACTGAGTGGAACTGATTGTAACCAAGAGGAACTGAGAGGAACTGAGTGGAACTGAGAGGAACTGAGAGGAACCGAGTGGAACAGAGTGGAACTGAGAGGAACTGAGAGGAACTGATTGTAACCAAGTGGAACTGAGAGGAACCGAGAGGAACTGAGAGGAACTGAGAAGAACTGAGAGGAACCGAGAGGAACTGAGTGGAACTGAGAGGAACTGAGAGGAACCAAGGAGAACTGACAGGAACTGAGTGTAACTGAGAGGAACTGAGAGGAACAGAGAGGACCTGAGTGTAACTGAGAGGAACTGAGTGGAACTGAGTGGAACTGACAGGAACTGAGAGGAACTGAGAAGAACTGAGAGGAACTGAGTGGAACTGAGAAGAACTGAGAGGAACTGAGTGGAACTGAGAGGAACTGAGAGGAACCGAGAAGAACTGAGAGGACCTGAGTGGAACTGATTGTAACCGAGAGGAACTGAGAGGAACTGAGTGGAACTGAGTGGAACCGAAAGGAACTAAGAGGAACGGAGTGGAACTGAGAGGAACTGAGTGGAACTGAGTGGAACTGAGAGGAACTGAGTGGAACTGATGGGAGCCGAGAGGAACCGGGTGGAACTGAGAGGAACTGAGAGGAACTGAGTGGAACTGAGAGGAACTGAGTGGAACTTTTTTATGTAATTACCGAAAGATAATATGTAATAAGAGAACTGTAAAAGAGAAAAACTCACCCATATATTTTTTCATCTTCTGGACTCGGTCGGAGGAGAATCTTGGGCGTTGTTGTCACGGAAACTGTAGATAAGGAAGAGTCTTAACATCTTAAAGTTGCCGACAGCATGTTCCATCAGAAAAACTAAAAATCAGTCAAGGAGCTTTAAGATGTTCAGAGTGGAACATGTGAAAACTCTGTTCCCCCAAACACTCCTCAAAACATCTAGCATGTGTGTTAGTGTGATGATCATGTGTTAGTGTGATGATCATGTGTTAGTGTGATGATCATGTGTTAGTGTGATGATCATGTGTTAGTGTGATGATCATGTGTTAGTGTGTGATGATCATGTGTTAGTGTGATGATGATCATGTGTTAGTGTGTGATGATCATGTGTTAGTGTGATGATGATCATGTGTTAGTGTGATGATCATGTGTTAGTGTGTGATGATCATGTGTTAGTGTGTGATGATCATGTGTTAGTGTGTGATGATCATGTGTTAGTGTGATGATCATGTGTTAGTGTGATGATGATCATGTGTTAGTGTGATGATCATGTGTTAGTGTGATGATCATGTGTGAGTGTGATGATGATCATGTGTTAGTGTGTGATGATCATGTGTTAGTGTGTGATGATCATGTGTTAGTGTGATGATCATGTGTTAGTGTGATGATGATCATGTGTTAGTGTGATGATCATGTGTTAGTGTGATGATGATCATGTGTTAGTGTGATGATGATCATGTGTTAGTGTGATGATGATCATGTGTTAGTGTGATGATCATGTGTTAGTGTGATGATGATCATGTGTTAGTGTGATGATGATCATGTGTTAGTGTGATGATCATGTGTTAGTGTGATGATGATCATGTGTTAGTGTGTGATGATCATGTGTTAGTGTGATGATCATGTGTTAGTGTGATGATGATCATGTGTTAGTGTGATGATCATGTGTTAGTGTGATGATGATCATGTGTTAGTGTGTGATGATCATGTGTTAGTGTGATGATCATGTGTTAGTGTGATGATCATGTGTTAGTGTGATGATCATGTGTTAGTGTGATGATGATCATGTGTTAGTGTGATGATCATGTGTTAGTGTGATGATGATCATGTGTTAGTGTGATGATCATGTGTTAGTGTGATGATGATCATGTGTTAGTGTGATGATGATCATGTGTTAGTGTGATGATGATCATGTGTTAGTGTGTGATGATCATGTGTTAGTGTGATGATGATCATGTGTTAGTGTGATGATGATCATGTGTTAGTGTGTGATGATCATGTGTTAGTGTGATGATCATGTGTTAGTGTGATGATGATCATGTGTTAGTGTGATGATCATGTGTTAGTGTGATGATGATCATGTGTTAGTGTGATGATGATCATGTGTTAGTGTGTGATGATCATGTGTTAGTGTGTGATGATCATGTGTTAGTGTGATGATCATGTGTTAGTGTGATGATGATCATGTGTTAGTGTGTGATGATCATGTGTTAGTGTGATGATGATCATGTGTTAGTGTGATGATCATGTGTTAGTGTGTGATGATCATGTGTTAGTGTGATGATCATGTGTTAGTGTGATGATCATGTGTTAGTGTGATGATGATCATGTGTTAGTGTGATGATGATCATGTGTTAGTGTGATGATGATCATGTGTTAGTGTGTGATGATCATGTGTTAGTGTGATGATGATCATGTGTTAGTGTGATGATGATCATGTGTTAGTGTGTGATGATCATGTGTTAGTGTGATGATCATGTGTTAGTGTGATGATGATCATGTGTTAGTGTGATGATCATGTGTTAGTGTGATGATGATCATGTGTTAGTGTGATGATGATCATGTGTTAGTGTGTGATGATCATGTGTTAGTGTGTGATGATCATGTGTTAGTGTGATGATCATGTGTTAGTGTGATGATGATCATGTGTTAGTGTGTGATGATCATGTGTTAGTGTGTGATGATCATGTGTTAGTGTGATGATCATGTGTTAGTGTGATGATGATCATGTGTTAGTGTGATGATCATGTGTTAGTGTGTGATGATCATGTGTTAGTGTGATGATCATGTGTTAGTGTGATGATGATCATGTGTTAGTGTGTGATGATCATGTGTTAGTGTGATGATCATGTGTTAGTGTGATGATGATCATGTGTTAGTGTGATGATCATGTGTTAGTGTGATGATGATCATGTGTTAGTGTGTGATGATCATGTGTTAGTGTGATGATGATCATGTGTTAGTGTGATGATCATGTGTTAGTGTGTGATGATCATGTGTTAGTGTGATGATCATGTGTTAGTGTGATGATCATGTGTTAGTGTGATGATGATCATGTGTTAGTGTGTGATGATCATGTGTTAGTGTGATGATCATGTGTTAGTGTGATGATCATGTGTTAGTGTGTGATGATCATGTGTTAGTGTGATGATCATGTGTTAGTGTGATGATCATGTGTTAGTGTGATGATGATCATGTGTTAGTGTGATGATCATGTGTTAGTGTGATGATGATCATGTGTTAGTGTGTGATGATCATGTGTTAGTGTGATGATCATGTGTTAGTGTGATGATGATCATGTGTTAGTGTGATGATCATGTGTTAGTGTGATGATGATCATGTGTTAGTGTGTGATGATCATGTGTTAGTGTGATGATGATCATGTGTTAGTGTGATGATGATCATGTGTTAGTGTGATGATGATCATGTGTTAGTGTGTGATGATCATGTGTTAGTGTGATGATGATCATGTGTTAGTGTGATGATCATGTGTTAGTGTGTGATGATCATGTGTTAGTGTGATGATGATCATGTGTTAGTGTGTGATGATCATGTTTTAGTGTGATGATGATCATGTGTTAGTGTGTGATGATCATGTGTTAGTGTGATGATGATCATGTGTTAGTGTGATGATGATCATGTGTTAGTGTGATGATGATCATGTGTTAGTGTGTGATGATCATGTGTTAGTGTGTGATGATCATGTGTTAGTGTGATGATGATCATGTGTTAGTGTGATGATCATGTGTTAGTGTGTGATGATCATGTGTTAGTGTGATGATGATCATGTGTTAGTGTGTGATGATCACGTGTTAGTGTGATGATCATGTGTTAGTGTGATGATGATCATGTGTTAGTGTGATGATCATGTGTTAGTGTGATAATGATCATGTGTTAGTGTGATGATGATCATGTGTTAGTGTGATGATCATGTGTTAGTGTGATGATGATCATGTGTTAGTGTGATGATGATCATGTGTTAGTGTGATGATCATGTGTTAGTGTGATGATGATCATGTGTTAGTGTGATGATGATCATGTGTTAGTGTGATGATCATGTGTTAGTGTGATGATCATGTGTTAGTGTGATGATGATCATGTGTTAGTGTGATGATCATGTGTTAGTGTGATGATGATCATGTGTTAGTGTGTGATGATCATGTGTTAGTGTGATGATCATGTGTTAGTGTGATGATCATGTGTTAGTGTGATGATCATGTGTTAGTGTGATGATGATCATGTGTTAGTGTGATGATGATCATGTGTTAGTGTGATGATCATGTGTTAGTGTGATGATCATGTGTTAGTGTGATGATGATCATGTGTTAGTGTGATGATGATCATGTGTTAGTGTGATGATGATCATGTGTTAGTGTGATGATCATGTGTTAGTGTGATGATGATCATGTGTTAGTGTGATGATGATCATGTGTTAGTGTGATGATGATCATGTGTTAGTGTGATGATGATCATGTGTTAGTGTGATGATCATGTGTTAGTGTGATGATGATCATGTGTTAGTGTGATAATGATCATGTGTTAGTGTGATGATCATGTGTTAGTGTGTGATGATCATGTGTTAGTGTGATGATGATCATGTGTTAGTGTGTGATGATCATGTGTTAGTGTGATGATCATGTGTTAGTGTGTGATGATCATGTGTTAGTGTGTGATGATCATGTGTTAGTGTGATGATCATGTGTTAGTGTGATGATGATCATGTGTTAGTGTGATGATCATGTGTTAGTGTGATAATGATCATGTGTTAATGTGATGATCATGTGTTAGTGTGATGATCATGTGTTAGTGTGATGATCATGTGTTAGTGTGTGATGATCATGTGTTAGTGTGATGATGATCATGTGTTAGTGTGATGATGATCATGTGTTAGTGTGATGATGATCATGTGTTAGTGTGATGATGATCATGTGTTAGTGTGATGATGATCATGTGTTAGTGTGATGATCATGTGTTAGTGTGATGATCATGTGTTAGTGTGATGATGATCATGTGTTAGTGTGATGATCATGTGTTAGTGTGTGATGATCATGTGTTAGTGTGATGATCATGTGTTAGTGTGTGATGATCATGTGTTAGTGTGTGATGATTATGTGTTAGTGTGATGATGATCATGTGTTAGTGTGATGATGATCATGTGTTAGTGTGATGATCATGTGTTAGTGTGTGATGATCATGTGTTAGTGTGATGATGATCATGTGTTAGTGTGTGATGATCATGTGTTAGTGTGATGATCATGTGTTAGTGTGTGATGATCATGTGTTAGTGTGATGATCATGTGTTAGTGTGATAATGATCATGTGTTAGTGTGATGATCATGTGCTAGTGTGTGATGATCATGTGTTAGTGTGATGATGATCATGTGTTAGTGTGATGATGATCATGTGTTAGTGTGATGATCATGTGTTAGTGTGTGATGATCATGTGTTAGTGTGTGATGATCATGTGTTAGTGTGATGATGATCATGTGTTAGTGTGATGATGATCATGTGTTAGTGTGATGATCATGTGTTAGTGTGTGATGATCATGTGTTAGTGTGATGATGATCATGTGTTAGTGTGTGATGATCATGTGTTAGTGTGATGATCATGTGTTAGTGTGTGATGATCATGTGTTAGTGTGATGATCATGTGTTAGTGTGATGATGATCATGTGTTAGTGTGATGATCATGTGTTAGTGTGATAATGATCATGTGTTAATGTGATGATCATGTGTTAGTGTGATGATCATGTGTTAGTGTGATGATCATGTGTTAGTGTGTGATGATCATGTGTTAGTGTGATGATCATGTGTTAGTGTGATGATCATGTGTTAGTGTGATGATGATCATGTGTTAGTGTGATGATGATCATGTGTTAGTGTGATGATGATCATGTGTTAGTGTGATGATCATGTGTTAGTGTGATGATGATCATGTGTTAGTGTGATAATGATCATGTGTTAGTGTGATGATCATGTGTTAGTGTGTGATGATCATGTGTTAGTGTGATGATGATCATGTGTTAGTGTGTGATGATCATGTGTTAGTGTGATGATCATGTGTTAGTGTGTGATGATCATGTGTTAGTGTGTGATGATCATGTGTTAGTGTGATGATCATGTGTTAGTGTGATGATGATCATGTGTTAGTGTGATGATCATGTGTTAGTGTGATAATGATCATGTGTTAATGTGATGATCATGTGTTAGTGTGATGATCATGTGTTAGTGTGATGATCATGTGTTAGTGTGTGATGATCATGTGTTAGTGTGATGATGATCATGTGTTAGTGTGATGATGATCATGTGTTAGTGTGATGATGATCATGTGTTAGTGTGATGATGATCATGTGTTAGTGTGATGATGATCATGTGTTAGTGTGATGATCATGTGTTAGTGTGATGATCATGTGTTAGTGTGATGATGATCATGTGTTAGTGTGATGATCATGTGTTAGTGTGTGATGATCATGTGTTAGTGTGATGATCATGTGTTAGTGTGTGATGATCATGTGTTAGTGTGTGATGATTATGTGTTAGTGTGATGATGATCATGTGTTAGTGTGATGATGATCATGTGTTAGTGTGATGATCATGTGTTAGTGTGTGATGATCATGTGTTAGTGTGATGATGATCATGTGTTAGTGTGTGATGATCATGTGTTAGTGTGATGATCATGTGTTAGTGTGTGATGATCATGTGTTAGTGTGATGATCATGTGTTAGTGTGATAATGATCATGTGTTAGTGTGATGATCATGTGCTAGTGTGTGATGATCATGTGTTAGTGTGATGATGATCATGTGTTAGTGTGATGATGATCATGTGTTAGTGTGATGATCATGTGTTAGTGTGTGATGATCATGTGTTAGTGTGTGATGATCATGTGTTAGTGTGATGATGATCATGTGTTAGTGTGATGATGATCATGTGTTAGTGTGATGATCATGTGTTAGTGTGTGATGATCATGTGTTAGTGTGATGATGATCATGTGTTAGTGTGTGATGATCATGTGTTAGTGTGATGATCATGTGTTAGTGTGTGATGATCATGTGTTAGTGTGATGATCATGTGTTAGTGTGATGATGATCATGTGTTAGTGTGATGATCATGTGTTAGTGTGATAATGATCATGTGTTAATGTGATGATCATGTGTTAGTGTGATGATCATGTGTTAGTGTGATGATCATGTGTTAGTGTGTGATGATCATGTGTTAGTGTGATGATCATGTGTTAGTGTGATGATCATGTGTTAGTGTGATGATGATCATGTGTTAGTGTGATGATGATCATGTGTTAGTGTGATGATGATCATGTGTTAGTGTGATGATCATGTGTTAGTGTGTGATGATCATGTGTTAGTGTGATGATCATGTGTTAGTGTGTGATGATCATGTGTTAGTGTGATGATGATCATGTGTTAGTGTGATGATGATCATGTGTTAGTGTGATGATCATGTGTTAGTGTGATGATCATGTGTTAGTGTGTGATGATCATGTGTTAGTGTGATGATCATGTGTTAGTGTGATGATGATCATGTGTTAGTGTGATGATCATGTGTTAGTGTGATAATGATCATGTGTTAATGTGATGATCATGTGTTAGTGTGATGATCATGTGTTAGTGTGATGATCATGTGTTAGTGTGTGATGATCATGTGTTAGTGTGATGATGATCATGTGTTAGTGTGATGATGATCATGTGTTAGTGTGTGATGATCATGTGTTAGTGTGTGATGATCATGTGTTAGTGTGATGATCATGTGTTAGTGTGATGATCATGTGTTAGTGTGTGATGATCATGTGTTAGTGTGATGATGATCATGTGTTAGTGTGATGATGATCATGTGTTAGTGTGATGATCATGTGTTAGTGTGATGATCATGTGTTAGTGTGATGATGATCATGTGTTAGTGTGTGATGATCATGTGTTAGTGTGATGATGATCATGTGTTAGTG
>NW_027185438.1:1049895-1057395 GCF_022577435.1 Embiotoca jacksoni
CATCATCATCACCACCACCACCACCATCATCATCACCACCACTATTAACACCACCACCATCATCACCACTATCACTATTAAAACCACCAGTACCATCATCATCATCATCATCATCATCACTATTACCACCATCATCATCATCATCATCATCATCATCACCACTATTAACACCACCATATCATCATCATCATCACTAACACCATCATCATCACCACCACCACCACCATCATCATCACCACCACTATTAAAACCACCACCATCATCACCACTATCACTATTAAAACCACCAGCATCATCATTATCACCATCACAATTGACACCACCACCACCATCATCACTATTAACACCACCATCATCATCATCATCACCACCACCACCATCATCATCACCACCATCATCACTATTAACACCACCATCATCATCATCATCATCACCACCACCACCATCATCATCACCACCATCATCACCACCATCATCGTCATCATTACCACCACCACCATCATCACCACTATCACTATTAACACCACCAGCATCATCATCACCATCAGAATTAACACGACCACCACCATCATCACCACTATTAACACCACCACCACCACTGTCATCATCACCACTATTAACACCACCATCATCATCATCATCACCACCACCACCATCATCATCACCACCATCACCATCATCATCACCACTATTAACACCACCATCATCATCATCACTAACACCATCACAACAACCACCACCACCATCATCCTCGTCATTATCATCACTAACACCACCACCATCACAACAAGCACTATCATCATCACCACCACCATCATCGTCGTCATCATCACCACAACCACCATCATCATCACCACCACCATCACCATCATCATAACAACCACCACCTCCAACACCACCATCACTAACACCACCACCATTAGATAATGTTTGCAGTAAGAAGCCCAACACCAGATAATTACCCGCCAGGGTCGAGTGGATATTATTAGATATTATTGAATCATGAGAACAAACCGCTGCCAAACTCAGAACAGATAAAAGCAGCAGTTATTTGAACACACTGAATTCCCAGTGCAGAAATGATCAGAAACATGATTGTTGTTGTTGATCTCCACTCATGTCAGCTCATTTTAGAAACGTTCTTGTGTGTAAACAGTGGTTAGTGATGGTTCTAACATCCAGCACGTATAATCCTCAAGAGTTATTTTCGTACTGGGTGATAAGAGTGTGTGTATTTTAATAACAGTGCTGTTTAAATGAACCGCAGGCTTTAAAAGCCCTGCAGGGAGTTTGGAGAGCTGGCCACAGTCACATGACCTCCACGCACACACAACTTTTTAGGCAGTTCATGAGTGAAGAAAGTTCCTCCGCTCAGGAAAAAAAGACTCTGTGGCCCCAAACATGCATAAACATGATACAAGTGTGCAAAGGAAGGAGAGGAGGTGAATGAGGAGGAGGTGGACGAGGAGGACGAGGAGGAGGAGGCGGAGGAGGAGGAGGAGGGATTCAGCCAGCTGCTTTCAACTGAAAGGAGCTCCTTGGAGGAGTTCAGGAGACTCCAGAACTACTAAATATACCGTCTGGTCTTGGACGACCTTTTTACTGCGACTCATCATGTAACTTCTGTGGAAGAAGACCAGCTGGTGAAATACTCTGAACTCTGAAGCTCTAAAATCAAAGAGGGGTTTGATATCATGTAGAGTTTAACTTCAAGATACAGAATGACTGAAAAGATGAAACTCATAGAAACTTTGAGTAGTAGGAGCTCCTCATAGGAGAAAGGGAGGTTCTAGCTCTCTGGACGTGTTACTGTGCTCTGAAATCCTAAAAGTGCTGAGTGAGCGTCACACGTCCTCATCTTATTTCATGAATCATCTTCGTGCTGAATACAGAAGTCTGAAGCTGTTTTCAGACCGAGGTCTGAACCGAGGTCCTGATCTGGATCTGGAAGGTTCTGGTATCTGGGAACATGACAGACCTACGTTCTGTCATCGGTTTATGTTTTTATTATATTTGGTCTCCTTGTCTCCCGTTTGCTGCTCTGGCTCGTTTTCACTTCTCTTTTAGTTCTTTCTGTTCTTCTGTTGTTTACTGGCAGACAATAATCTTCCTCTAACTGCTCTGAAAGTCCTGAACGTTCATAAACCAAGAGGTTGTCGGAAGCACTTTCACACCTGCTGCTGTGGTTCAAACCAAAAACCCAAACGACAGAAAGTCCAGAACAAACATGGAAGATGACAGCAGGCTGAGTTCAGGAGCCACAGTCCTACACAGGTTAGGAGTTCACACACATCACCAGTTTTAGTTGTTAGTCACAGTTGTAATGACAAACAGTCAATAAATACTCTGCTGCTGCTAGAGACTGAAGACCTCCAACAACACACACACACACACACACACACACACACACACACACACACACACACACACACACACACACACACACACACACACAATATATCTCCATGAGGAGGGGTGACAGCTACCTTAATGCGTTTAGTTCACAACAGAGTTGAACATATCTGAACCTTTTGATTTCACTGTTTTAAATATTGTGTTTAAATTATTGGGAAGATATCCCGGCACCACAGAAGGGGGCGGGGCTTCAAGGTACAAGTAAAAACTTAGCGGGATTCGGACGTTGGTACAAACACTTTTGATGAATTTCTACGAGATCAGTAGTCTTAATGAGAACTGGCGCAGTAATAAACTCAGAGCTTTGATATGAAACATGAATGTGTGTCTTTAACATAACTGTTTGTTTTCAGTTCATCTTTGTGGAAACAGTTTAAAGCCGAACTGTTTGAACAGCGAGACATTTGTTGTTCTTCTGTTTCATTCATTTAACAGTAAAATAATAGATTCCTACGTGTGCTCCAGCTGACAGATCTCAGACCTGCGGTCGACGTTCATGAAACGTTCTGAGAGGAATCCTTCAGAACAGGACTGAAGATGAGGAGCAGTGAAACTGCAGCTGAAGCTAGCGACACCACCGACATCACATCCATTAATATTCCAACAGTCACCATCGTCTCTGTGAAGTGTGTGAGACATGAGACATGAGACATCCGGCAGGAGACAACAGGAAGTGAGAGGAGTTAAAGAGCATGTGGACGGACGGTGACGAGCTGCTACGGTGTTAGAACATCTTCATTAATCTGTTATTATACTGAAAATACGACATCTTACCCGCGTCGGGAGCCACGCCTCCTCATGTAACACTGTTCACAAAGATAGATCATCACCTCCACACAGCATCACAAATCATCCTCCACTGGCATTATTCAACGTCTTAATGAATCACACAGTTCAAAGGATATATGGATTAAAATATGTTTATTTATTGAGGAAAATACGTCATGTATTAAAAAGTTATCAGAGCGGTGTGTAAAGAGAAATGCAAAAAGGTGTGAAAGCTTTCCAACTTGTGCTGCAGCCGTGTTACAGCTGAGAAAGGCAACAGAGTTACACATGCTGTGTGTCGGCCGGTCCTTCATCTAAAAGTATGACATATTATCTGCAAGAGAAAACACACAGAGAGCGCAGCTTTGAGCGATGACAGGGAGCGCAGGTTCAAATCCACACCGGCACGTCGGTTTGTGTTCAGACGCTCAAACGTCATGTTTTCAACTCTTCTGTCAGAGACACAGGAAGAGGAACTGCTAGATTCAGGAAGTCGTTAACTGTTCTATTAATGTACGTCTATAATGTCAGAGAAACAGTTGAAATAATGCCAATGGCCACTTGAATCCTTTATGTTTATATTATTGTGGCGGCTCCAGTCTTACGATCAATAAATATCAACTTTCATTGGTCAATAAAACGCCTTCTAACATTTCTAGTCATCAGATTTGCATTTCGAAGATATAATTAAATACAATAAAATATAGATGTATAAAAAGACATTCACATACATTGATCCTGTTTACATGTACACAGAAAGATTGTCTGTATAAATATGTCTGAGACCACGTCAAAAATCATTTTTATGTAAGCCAGGAAATAATCCAAAAGTTTAGAAACATTTAAAAACACCAGAAGTTCTGATGTGAAATGAAAAAATATTCTGCACAATTTCTGGATCATCAATCAGACTGCAGCTGATCAGACTCATTGATCAGGTGAATCCACCTGTAGGTATTGATCACCTGTCAGAAACATGGCCGGAACGCCTGCTTCCAGCAGAACTTTGCTGACTCAGCAGCTTTGTGACGGAGGGAAACACGACGTCAGAACTGAAAGACAGATTGTGATCGATCAGAACGACCTGAACTGATCACGTCAGACGATCAATACTCATTTTCTACTTTGGTTGCACTCGTGCTCCAAACGTTTTCACTGAGGTGCATTCAGAACTTTTCACTCAACTGTTTGGGTCTCAGGAACACAGTGAAAGTATTCTCAGTCAGTTCTATCGCAGATTTGTTGATTTCTAATCACATGATGTGAATGATTGTTGATTTCTCATCCAGTCTGTAGTTTTATATCCAGTCTGTAGTTTTATATCCAGTCTGTGATTTATATCCAGTCTGTAGTTTTATATCCAGTCTGTAGTTTTATATCCAGTCTGTGGTTTTATATCCAGTCTGTGGTTTTATATCCAGTCTGTAGTTTTATATCCAGTCTGTAGTTTTATATCCAGTCTGTGATTTATATCCAGTCTGTAGTTTTATATCCAGTCTGTAGTTTTATATCCAGTCTGTGGTTTTATATCCAGTCTGTGGTTTTATATCCAGTCTGTAGTTTTATATCCAGTCTGTAGTTTTATATCCAGTCTGTAGTTTTATATCCAGTCTGTAGTTTTATATCCAGTCTGTGATTTATATCCAGTCTGTAGTTTTATATCCAGTCTGTAGTTTTATATCCAGTCTGTGATTTATATCCAGTCTGTAGTTTTAGATCCAGTCTGTGTTTTATATCCAGTCTGTAGTTTTATATCCAGTCTGTGATTTATATCCAGTCTGTAGTTCTATATCCAGTCTGTGATTTATATCCAGTCTGTAGTTTTATATCCAGTCTGTAGTTTTATATCCAGTCTGTGATTTATATACAGTCTGTAGTTTTATATCCAGTCTGTAGTTTTATATCCAGTCTGTGATTTAGATCCAGTCTGTAGTTTTATATCCAGTCTGTAGTTTTATATCCAGTCTGTGTTTTATATCCAGTCTGTGTTTTATATCCAGTCTGTAGTTTTATATCCAGTCTGTGTTTTATATCCAGTCTGTAGTTTTATATCCAGTCTGTGTTTTATATCCAGTCTGTAGTTTTATATCCAGTCTGTGATTTATATCCAGTCTGTAGTTTTATATCCAGTCTGTAGTTTTATATCCAGTCTGTGATTTAGATCCAGTCTGTAGTTTTAGATCCAGTCTGTGTTTTATATCCAGTCTGTAGTTGTATATCCAGTCTGTAGTTTTATATCCAGTCTGTGATTTATATCCAGTCTGTAGTTTTAGATCCAGTCTGTGTTTTATATCCAGTCTGTGTTTTATATCCAGTCTGTAGTTTTAGATCCAGTCTGTGTTTTATATCCAGTCTGTAGTTTTATATCCAGTCTGTGTTTTATATCCAGTCTGTAGTTTTATATCCAGTCTGTAGTTTTATATCCAGTCTGTGTTTTATATCCAGTCTGTAGTTTTATATCCAGTCTGTAGTTTTATATCCAGTCTGTGTTTTATATCCAGTCTGTGTTTTATATCCAGTCTGTAGTTTTATATCCAGTCTGTGATTTATATCCAGTCTGTAGTTTTATATCCAGTCTGTAGTTTTATATCCAGTCTGTGATTTAGATCCAGTCTGTAGTTTTAGATCCAGTCTGTGTTTTATATCCAGTCTGTAGTTGTATATCCAGTCTGTAGTTTTATATCCAGTCTGTGATTTATATCCAGTCTGTAGTTTTATATCCAGTCTGTAGTTTTATATCCAGTCTGTAGTTTTATATCCAGTCTGTAGTTTTATATCCAGTCTGTGATTTATATCCAGTCTGTAGTTTTATATCCAGTCTGTGATTTAGATCCAGTCTGTAGTTTTATACCCAGTCTGTGTTTTATATCCAGTCTGTAGTTTTATATCCAGTCTGTAGTTTTATATCCAGTCTGTGTTTTATATCCAGTCTGTGGTTTTATATCCAGTCTGTAGTTTTATATCCAGTCTGTGTTTTATATCCAGTCTGTAGTTTTATATCCAGTCTGTGTTTTATATCCAGTCTGTAGTTTTATATCCAGTCTGTAGTTTTATATCCAGTCTGTGATTTATATCCAGTCTGTAGTTTTATATCCAGTCTGTAGTTTTAGATCCAGTCTGTGATTTAGATCCAGTCTGTAGTTTTAGATCCAGTCTGTGTTTTATATCCAGTCTGTAGTTTTATATCCAGTCTGTAGTTTTAGATCCAGTCTGTAGTTTTAGATCCAGTCTGTTTTATATCCAGTCTGTGGTTTTATATCCAGTCTGTAGTTTTATATCCAGTCTGTGTTTTATATCCAGTCTGTAGTTTTATATTCAGTCTGTGTTTTATATCCAGTCTGTAGTTTTAGATCCAGTCTGTAGTTTTATATCCAGTCTGTGGTTTTATATCCAGTCTGTAGTTTTATATCCAGTCTGTGATTTATATCCAGTCTGTAGTTTTATATCCAGTCTGTAGTTTTATATCCAGTCTGTGATTTATATCCAGTCTGTAGTTTTATATCCAGTCTGTAGTTTTATATTCAGTCTGTGTTTTATATCCAGTCTGTAGTTTTAGATCCAGTCTGTAGTTTTATATCCAGTCTGTGGTTTTATATCCAGTCTGTAGTTTTATATCCAGTCTGTGATTTATATCCAGTCTGTAGTTTTATATCCAGTCTGTAGTTTTATATTCAGTCTGTGTTTTATATCCAGTCTGTGGTTTTATATCCAGTCTGTGGTTTTATATCCAGTCTGTGGTTTTATATCCAGTCTGTAGTTTTATATCCAGTCTGTGATTTATATCCAGTCTGTAGTTTTATATCCAGTCTGTAGTTTTATATTCAGTCTGTGTTTTATATCCAGTCTGTAGTTTTAGATCCAGTCTGTGGTTTTATATCCAGTCTGTGGTTTTATATCCAGTCTGTAGTTTTATATCCAGTCTGTGATTTATATCCAGTCTGTAGTTTTATATCCAGTCTGTAGTTTTATATTCAGTCTGTGTTTTATATCCAGTCTGTAGTTTTAGATCCAGTCTGTAGTTTTATATCCAGTCTGTGGTTTTATATCCAGTCTGTGGTTTTATATCCAGTCTGTAGTTTTATATCCAGTCTGTAGTTTTATATCCAGTCTGTGATTTATATCCAGTCTGTAGTTTTAGATCCAGTCTGTAGTTTTATATCCAGTCTGTAGTTTTATATCCAGTCTGTGTTTTATATCCAGTCTGTAGTTTTATATCCAGTCTGTAGTTTTATATCCAGTCTGTGTTTTATATCCAGTCTGTGTTTTATATCCAGTCTGTAGTTTTATATCCAGTCTGTGATTTATATCCAGTCTGTA
>NW_027185438.1:1062395-1090409 GCF_022577435.1 Embiotoca jacksoni
CCTCCATCAGCTGACGTAGAGGCAGCAGTGGACACCATCTACTCCACTGTGTCCAAACTTCAGACTCAGCATCCCGGTGCATTTCTGTTAGTTACTGGAGACTTTAACCAGTCTGGATAAAGTACTGCCAACTTTGCACCAGTATGTGAACTGCCCCACCCGGAACAATAAAACTCTGGACCTCCTGGATGCTAATGCCATGGATGCATTCAGTACTACTGCCCCCCCCCCCCCCCCCCCCCCCCTTGGTAGATCAGACCACAACCTGGTCCTGCTGACACCAAAGTATGTTCCTCTGGTGTAGAGGCAGCCTGTGACCACCAGGACTGTGAGGAGGTGGACACAGGAGGCTAAAGATGCCCTGCAGGACTGTTTTGAGTCCACGGACTGGGACGTGCTGTGTGGACCACATGGGGAGGACATCAACAGCAGGACGGACTGTATCACAGAATACATCAAATTCTGTGAACACTCCACCGTACCATCCCGGACTGTAAAATGCTTCCCCAACAACAAGTCGTGGATCACCAGTGACCTGAAAGTTCTTCTTAATCAGAAGAAAGCAGCCTTCAGGTCTGGGGACAGGGAGGAGCTCAGGAGAGTGCAGCGCCACCTGAAGGAGAAGATGAGGGAGTGCAAGGACTCCTACAGGAGGAAGCTGGAGGCCAAACTCCAGCAGAACAACGTGAGGGAGGTGTGGACCGGTATGAAGGAGATTACTGGGTTCAAGGGGAGAGAGAGACAACCAGGGGGAACCTGGAGAGGAACAACCAGGGGGAACCTAGAGAGGAACAACCAGGGGGAACCTGGAGAGGAACAACCAGGGGGAACCTGGAGAGGAACAACCAGGGGGAACCTGGAGAGGAACAATGAGCTAAACTGTTTCTTCAACAGGTTTAGCTCACCACCCTCATCTGTCTCCTCCACACACCACACCTCCCAAACACCTCCGCTGCCTTCCCCCCTCCCCCCTCTGCGCCCCCTGGTGAACTGCATGGACACAGTCCTCAACTCCAAAGGGCTCTTCCACCATCGACGCCATGACCCTCCTCCCCTCCAGTGCATTTAACACCATCCAACCACTGCTACTGAGTGAGAAGCTGCAGGTGGTGGGGGGGTGGTGGGGGTGGACACGTCCACCGTCTCCTGGATCACTGACTACCTGACAGGCAGACCACAGTTTGTCCGTCTGGGCAGTGTGCTGTCTGATACGGTGGTCAGTGGTACTGGAGCTCCTCAGGGAACTGTTCTGTCTCCTTCCTGTTCATCTTCTACACCACTGACTTCCAGTACAACTCAGAGTCAAGACATCTGCAGAAGTTCTCTGATGACTCTGCAGTGGTCGGATGTATAAGGGATGGACGGGAGGAGGAGTCAGTGGACGGTGTATAAGGGATGGACGGGAGGAGGAGTCAGTGGACGGTGTATAAGGGATGGACGAGAGGAGGAGTCAGTGGACGGTGTATAAGGGATGGACAGGAGGAGGAGTCAGTGGACGGTGTATAAGGGATGGACGGGAGGATGAGTACAGGACAGTAGTGGAGGACTTTGTGGAGTGGGCTGGAAGGAATCACCTCCTCCTGAACGTGGCCAAGACCAGAGAGATGGTGGTCGACTTCAGGAGGAAGACGACGGCTCCACAACCGCTGAGACTTCTGGGAGAGGAGGTGGACATGGTGGAGGAGTACAAGTACCTGGTGTCTCCATGACAACAGACTGAACTGGAAGACCAACATCAACGCTGTCTACAAGAAGGGGATGAGTCGACTCTTTTTCTTGAGGAAACTTCGATCCTTCAATGTGTGCAGCGAGATGTTGGAGATGTTCTACCATCTGTTGTGGCCAGTGCATTGTACTTCGCTGTGGTCTGCTGGGGGAGCAGCATTGGAGCCGGTGACACCAACAGACTTAACAAACTGGTTAAGAAGGCCGGCTCCATCATCGACTACAAACTGGACAGCCTGGAAAAGGTGGTGGAGAGGAGGACGCTGAACAAACTATTATCCATATTGGATAATCCTGACCACCCTCTCCACCTGCTGCAGGGACAGAGGAGGACGTTCTCCAAAAAGATTCCTCCAGCTCCGCTGTCACAAGGACAGATACAGGAGATCATTCCTGATACAGGAGATCATTCCTGATACAGGAGATCATTCCAGATACAGGAGATCATTCCTGATACAGGAGATCATTCCAGATACAGGAGATCATTCCTGATACAGGAGATCATTCCAGATACTGGAGATCATTCCTGATACAGGAGATCATTCCTGATACAGGAGATCATTCCAGATACAGGAGATCATTCCAGATACAGGAGATCATTCCTGATATAGGAGATCATTCTGATACAGGAGATCATTCCAGATACAGGAGATCATTCCAGATACAGGAGATCATTCCAGATGCAGGAGATCATTCCAGATACAGGAGATCATTCCAGATACAGGAGATCATTCCAGATACAGGAGATCATTCCTGCCGACCGCAATAAGACTGTACAATAACTCACCTCTGACAAAATCCATCACATAACAATAACACTGTTGTCTGTTTTTCTTGGTTGTTTAAATATTAAAAAACAAAAACTTTGCACTATTGTTTAGTTAGTTTTAATGTAATTATTTTATTTCATTGTATATACTGTGCATTTTTATATTTAATATTTTTTACTGTTATTTTATGTATTTTCTGTATCTGTAAATGCTGCTTTAGCGAAAGCATTTCCCCTTGGGGATTTATAAAGTATCTATCTATCGATCGATTGATCGATCGATCTATCTATTATCTATCCATCCATCTATCTATCTATCTATCTATCTATCTATCTATCTATCTATCTATCTATCTATCTATCTATCTATCTATCTATCTATCTATCTATCTATCTATCTATTTATCTAATCTGTCTGTCTGTCTGTCTGTCTGTCTATCTATCTATCTACCTATTTATCTATCTATCTAATCTGTCTGTCTGTCTGTCTGTCTATCTAGTCTGTCTGTCTGTCTGTCTGTCTGTCTGTCTGTCTGTCTATCTATCTATCTATCTATCTATCTATCTATCTATCTATTTATCTAATCTGTCTGTCTGTCTGTCTGTCTGTCTGTCTATCTATCTATCTATCTATCTATCTATCTATCTATCTATCCATCCATCCATCCATCCATCCATCCATCCATCCATCCATCTAATCTTATCTATCTATCTATCTATCTATCTATCTATCTATCTATCTATCTATCTATCTATCTATCTATCTATCTATCTATCTATCTATCTATCTATCTATCCATCCATCCATCCATCCATCCATCCATCCATCCATCCATCCATCCATCCATCTAATCTTATCTATCTATCTATCTATCTATCTATCTATCTATCTATCTATCTATCTATCTATCTATCTATCTATCTATCTATCTATCTATCTATCCATCCATCCATCCATCCATCCATCCATCCATCCATCCATCCATCCATCCATCTAATCTTATCTATCTATCTATCTATCTATCTATCTATCTATCTATCTATCTATCTATCTATCTATCTATCTATCTATCTATCTATCTATCTATCTATCTATCTATCTATTTATCTAATCTGTCTGTCTGTCTGTCTGTCTGTCTATCTATCTATCTACCTATTTATCTATCTATCTAATCTGTCTGTCTGTCTGTCTGTCTATCTAGTCTGTCTGTCTGTCTGTCTGTCTGTCTGTCTATCTATCTATCTATCTATCTATCTATCTATCTATTTATCTAATCTGTCTGTCTGTCTGTCTGTCTGTCTGTCTATCTATCTATCTATCTATCTATCTATCTATCTATCTATCTATCTATCTATCTATCCATCCATCCATCCATCCATCCATCCATCCATCCATCTAATCTAATCTTATCTATCTATCTATCTATCTATCTATCTATCTATCTATCTATCTATCTATCTATCTATCTATCTATCTATTATCTATCTATCTATCTATCTATTATCTATCTATCTATCTATCTATCTATCTATCTATCTATCTATCTATCTATCTATCTCATGAATGAGTGTGTAGTGAATAAGTGTGTACACCTTGAGGATGATGTCTCCCTCCTGCAGGTTCCCGTCCTTTGCAGCCAGGCCTGTGCTGGTCATCTGTTTGATGAAGATCTGACTCCCCAGACGCAGCCCGTACTCTGTGGAAACACACCAAACATGAACACAGTGACTGTAAACCTGCTGACACGGACTTCACCTCCAGGACTTGTCTGGATGAGAGGATCTCAGATATGTCATAAACTAATGATTCAAGCTGCACCCTCCAGAGGAAACACCTCCCTGCCCTGTAATCATGGCTGAAGTCCACTTTTCCTCAGAACTCCATCCTGTTCCCTCCAACTGGAGGCGACATTAAATCCAATATCACAATATTTTTGACGAAATAAATAAAAGTAAGGAGATTGAACATTGAAAAGGAGAGTGGTTAGAGAAGATGCTGGAAACCAAACATGCCGGTTCTCTATACACCTGACAGGCCTCAACGAGATGCTGCATGTTCAAGCAAACAGGAAGTTCAATACACGGAGTCATGTGACAAGAAACATGAACCCCACAACAGGCCAGCAGTAAGTCTTCTTAGTGAAGTTTCATTTCATATCATTGTTATTAGATAATCATAAAACTAACAACAAATCAATAATCTTGCATCCCGATGGTGAACTATGATCTCCGTTAAATGAGCAGCAATGTTCGGGAGCAATTTCTCACCTTCGCTGGATCTGTTCTTCACCAGCAGGACGTTGACGGGTTTGTCCAGCGGTTCCAGGTCCCGGCCCGGTTCTGGTGATGGAGGAGCTTCGTTGAGCCCCCTACTCCTCACTCGCCCTCCTTTCCCTCCTCCCCCTTCTCCTTGTTCGTACTTGTCCTCCATGTTGTAGCTGTCCCCGGGGCTGCGTCCTCGGCTGTGGTACCTCTGATGGCTGCCGTCCGAGGCCCTCCCCCCCCTCCCCTCCCTCCTGGACCTGCTGGGGCTCGGCGAGGTTCTCTCCTGGCTCCGCCCACGGCTCCTCGCTCTTTGGTTGTGGTCCCGCCCTCCCCCATCAGAGGCGTGGTCCCGGCTCTCGTCGGGGTACCAGCCGTTGTCGTCGGCGTCGTAGTAAAGGGTGGAGGGGGTGTAGTCCCGGCTGTCCCGGCCAGGGGAGGGGGACTGCTTCAGAGAGTTGACCGACATCTTACAAGGTCTCTTCACTGTCTGAGGGAGAAACAACAAGAACAAACACACCTCTGAGTAAAATGCTTAATGCCTCCAGGCCCTGATGTTCCTCCACCTGATGAACTACCGGCCACTTTACAAACAAGCTAAAACATTCAAAGTTTAAAGACTTACAGCAGGAAACATGAGGAAGTTATTACTATTATTATATACGTGATTTCTACTGATCACAGAATCAGTTGAGCTTCTCCAGAACTTTTTCCTCATACCGCCTGTTCAACTAAAGTTATAAAACAGTGGTTTTATGTTTTTTCTTACTGACAGCATTGTGATAAAGGACTGAAGGTTTCTGAGCGGGCAGGTCATGGAGCTCCGACACGCTCTGTTGGTTGCATTAGGCAGACCAACAGTGATCCCCCATCAGAAGGTCAAGACACACCAACATTTCAAAGTGGAAAAAAAAAAATCCTATTTACTGCTGCTATATGTCTTATGATGTCATACAAACAATCAGTCGTGTTTCAGAGGCAGACTCGATCAATTTTGTGGCAAACATTCTCTGCTGCTTTTAAAATGCACAATTAAAACACCCCAAACTAACTGCAGTAGGAGGGTCGATCTAAACGAGCAGAAAATACTCCTATTGCACCAACAGAGTGCAGAACTGTGACTGCACGGAGAACAGGAAGTATTCCAAGCTCTAACATCAACAGTCCCACCTGAGTTCCTCCTGAGTTCCCCATGAGTTCTTCCTGAGTTCCACCCGAGTTCCACCTGAGTTCCTCCTGAGTTCCACCAGAGTTCTTCCTGAGTTCTTCATGAGTTCCACCTGAGTTCCTCCTAAGTTCCACCCGAGTTCCTGCGGAGTTCCTCCTGAGTTCCACCAGAGTTCTTCCTGAGTTCTTCCTGAGTTCCACCTTGAGTTTCTCCTGAGTTCTTCCTGAATTCCACCCGAGTTCCACCCGAGTTCCACTTGAGTTCCACCTGAGTTTTTCCTGAGTTCCTCCTGAGTTCCCCGAGTTCTTCCTGAGTTCCTCCTGAGTTCCAACCGGGTTCCACTTGAGTTCCTGCTGAGTTCCACCTGAGTTCCACCTGAGTTCCACTTGAGTTTCTCCTGAGTTCTCCCTGAGTTCTTCCTGAATTCCACCCGAGTTCCACACGAGTTCCACCCGAGTTCCACCCGAGTTCTTCCTGAGTTCCACCTTGAGTTTCTCCTGAGTTTTTCCTGAGTTCCACCTGAGTTTCTCCTGAGTTCCTCCTGAGTTCCTCCTGAGTTCCCCCTGAATTCTTCCTGAGTTCCCCCTGAGTTCTTCCTGAGTTCCTCCTGAGTTCCAACCGGGTTCCACTTGAGTTCTTCCTGAGTTCCACTTTGAGTTTCTCCTGAGTTCTTCCTGAGTTCCACCCGAGTTCCTGCTGAATTCCTCCTGAGTTCCTCCTGATTTCTTCCTGAATTCCACCCGAATCCTTCCTGAGTTTCTCCTGAGTTCTTCCTGAGTTCTTCCTGAGTTCTTCCTGAGCTCTACATGTTTTTGCGTCCACAGAGCTGACTGACCCGTTTGCTCTTACAGACTAAAATAAAACATCCTGAGGAAGATAAAATGAACCAGCTGAACTAAATGGCTTCTATTTCTGACTCTCACCAACAGACTGAGTGTAAAGACACAGCTGGATGTTGTGGAAGCATTCCAGGCAGCGAATCAGAGTCCCTCGACATGTCAGCCTTTTATATTTGACTATCAGAGAGGCTCGGCCAGTGAACACACAGGAGAAGTACTTTTAGAGCTGCAGCAGAGAGAGGCTGAAAACACACACACACACACACACACACACACACACACACACACACACACACACACACACACACACACACACACTCTGCTCTTGTAAATGTTCTGTACGAGCTGAGCGATGTGGATAAAATCAAATATCACAACATTTTTCACCAAATATCTCCACATTGATATTGTGACTGAAGATGACAAGTTCTTTCACACAATATTTACACAAGGTTATTTTGTATTGTTAAAATCAAAAGTTGAGCATTTTGCATGATGATTTTGCAGCTGCTTATTTTTCAAAATTGCAAAAAAAAAAACAGTTATGTGATTTTTGGGGGGTAAAATTGCAATAATTAGCAAAAATCGCAATTTAAGGAAAAAGATTGCAATTTTTTTTCAAACTACTCCGTAAAAACAAGTCATATATAATCACTATGATTATTTTGCACATCAAAGATATTGTAGTATGTTTTTTACGTATAGAAACAAGCCTCAAATTTGTAAACTGTAATATGACTTGTCATAAATTAGAGCTGTAGATGCCTTTTTTAAATAACAATAATCCAACACAGACTGTAAGTCTCTTACAACTGGAAGTTTGGATAAAAGTCATTTAACACCTACAGATCCAATTTCCCATAAACCACCTCACTTCCACTTTTATTTATCTATTTATTTGTTTTGTTGTTCTGTTTTTTCTGGCCAACATGAGGTCTGTTTTGATGACGTGAGGTGCCCGAGCCCTGCCGACTGGACGTGAGGGGTTATTTTTATGCCCTCTTTTGAGGAGCAACTTTTTTTTTCACATTCCCAGAATATTATTAATTTAGAGAAGGATAACATGCTGAACATCACACAATTTTTTGTGGTAAAATCTTAAACATTTTTGAGTGTTTTTGTTTTACCTTCAAGAGGAACACTGGGAACAAAATTTAAAAAAAACTCCTTCTGACAGCATTACTAGAAACAGTGTATCCTTTCTGGCTGGGACAACAAACAAACAAACAAATAAACAAAAATAAACACTGACAGGTGAAGCATGAAGTACAGTGATACTCCAGCCCAGTGATTAATCCTCCCTGTCTGTCTCCCTCCAGATGATTTAAGTGATCGCCAGTCTCACTGACTCCAGATTAGCATCGCGGCGCTGTGCAGCCTCGTCAGAGCTCAACCCTCCGGGCCTGAACACGGCGCTGGGTGACGGAGCGCCTCCAGGTGGTGAGATGAGACTTTAAACCATTTCTTTAACTCTGTAAGTCCTCCTTCACTTCTGTGTGTTTTATACTCACTATTTTGGCCACTTTCCCACATTTCCGGAGGGACTGCACAGCGAAGGAGTGAGGCACGTTGTCCATGGCGATGGAGTTGACCTGAATGACGCGATCGTTCTCACTGCACACAAAAAAATACAAATCATAAAGTCAACTAAAATGTTTCACAAATATTATAGCCCTGCTGGCGATAAGTCATATTTCTACAGAGCTTGACTGCAGAAACAAGTTAAAAGATTTCAATTTGATTCAATTTGATTCATACAGCAGCCAATCAAAACATCCTACGGAGCCCCGAGAGGCTATAGAGAGAAAACAAGTTGAAATTGTGTGCACAATAACTTATAAAAAGAGAGACAGCACATCACAGCAGGCTTTCTCCTCTCAGCAAGTCTGACTAATCGATCACATACTTAGAGTCACCATCAGGCTAATACACACAATTCTGTGGAGAAACACACCGAGTGAGGAAACGATCATTGTAGCATCAGATGTGTTGACACTATTGACAAAGACTCTCCAGATCGTCTGAAAGGACGGTGTACGTGTTCACTGAGGAAAACTAGACGATAGTTTTTTACAATCCAGCTGCACATTTAAACCGATCATATCCATATCTGTCATCGATAAGTCAGACTGGCTGTGGTGGCTACGCTAACAACTCTGTTCACTAAGGACAGCTGGAAGACAACGGATGCAGAGGATTATTGTTAGTAAAAGTCAATAACGATGATATTGAGAGTTTGTGGATCATATCGTTGGTAATATGCTAACTTTGAGGATGTTATTGACTTTATAGTTGGTCAGCTGACAGTTGAATCTGCAGTGAACTTCATGCTGAGAGGAGAAAGCCTGTTGTGATGTGCTCTCTCTTTTTATGTATGAACTTATCTCTTGTGCACAAATTAAATAAAATGTACGCATGTTTTTTTCTCTCTATGACCTCTCGGTGCTCCGTGTGATTCTGTCATTGTCCCACTTTAATCACTTCATCTGTACGAAGAACTAAATCAGATAAAGTCAGAGAAATAGGATAAAATCTGAGTCAGAGGAAAGTGGGCGATAAACACCGAACGGAGGTCAAACTCATCCATCGTCCTACACGGACATGTTTCTGGTCCAGTTTGTCAGGAGAATATTTCAGGGAGAATGTGTGAAAACTGTAGTTGAGTATTTCTGGTCGATCATTTTCCTTTAAAAGATTCATACATTCATACAGAGAATATTTTCGTGTTCTTGTCCTGCGTCGGTGCTTTGATTAAAATGTGCTCCTGACAGTTGAACCAGTTCCCAGCATGTGAAGTCCTTTTCCACGGAGGACGATGTTGCTGACGGTCTGACAGACTTACAACAGTAATCCATTTGCTGGTCCTCCTTGCAGCACGTCTGACACGATGATTGACGTCTCTCCGCTGTCCACGTTTGGGTTGTCACGACCACCTGACACAGCGATGCCGAAACCCATCTTAGAGTCCTGGAGAGGAAAAATTCAATTAGCAAATACAGTGAACTGTGATAACACAGAGTTCAACTCAAAGTGGGGGGAAGTTTAAAACTGAGAGACTGGTTTCTAAAACTGTGATGACATGCACACATTGATTTTGTTGGACAAACTAAAGAACAAGAATCGAAATCTCCATACGGTGTCAATCAAACCGTTGAGAGAGCGCAGCAGCGTGAACAGAGCAGCGGGAAGCTGTAACCTTTGTGTGGAAGTAGTCCAAGTTAACGTCGCTTAATCAACATCAGCACTTGAGTTAAACATGTTTTTGTGTTTTTCTTTGTCGTTGGCGGGGCTGTGTCACCGTGAACTCGTCCCCCAGAGTCACACTGTCAACACTGAGTTCCACTGGGACCTTCTGAGGGAAACATTCACTCAAACAACGGTTCTCCAACATGACGACCCACAGCACGGAAAAAGCACAAGTTTCTCGCTGCCTCAAACACAATCTCAGCTGCTCACCACCCGTACTCACTGGGCTGCTTTCTGTTGCACAAAACTTCATGTTTCGCTGCTCAAATTTGGCTCCATGGTGAAATCACGAATATGCAAGAACCAATAGTCTCAAAGATTATATTTATGTCATGCTGCAAGTAGTCAGAAAAAAAAATGTCCACTAAATAAATATAGGATCAATTGTTTTGTAGTTTGGGTCCAATAGATAGGAACTGAATAGGTATTTCCCAGCATGCCTTCTTGCTTCTTAACTTTTAAGAATAAAGTAATCAAATAAAATAGATCTAATGGATAGGTAGAAATATTAATCTTAAATAAAATATTCAGTTCTTGAGCATTTCAATAATGACAAGGATAAATAAAATAGACTCTGACCCAAAGGGGTAAGACGGAAAGGATATATAAATCATTAATCATATGGAGCTATAATTTATGGATGTTCCAACTATTTTCGACTCATGGGTAGCAACTATAATATGAACAACACTGCTCATTCATAAATTACACAGATACTGACGTTGGATTGTACATGAGTGTGTCATTAAGTCAATATCAGTATTTAAACTTTGTTGATCAGGGTACATTGTGAGACCCTTAAAAAAAGCGCAAGTTTGGAGCTTTTTCCATCGTTACTTCCAACATGGGGCTGAGAGAGATCACGTCCTGCAAGCAGCAACCAGACGGGTAGAAAGGATCCAAGTTATTTGGAAGGATGTGAGGAAAATAAGTAAATGATATCAGAAAGAAGCAGGCTGGCAGAGCTGAGAGGTCCTCTGAGCTGGAGTAGTTATACATGAGAAATGTTGCACTTCAAATTTGGGGCACTAGCTTGTATTTAGGAGTAAATCAATCAATCCATCATTATTGATTAGATGTTATCAAATTAGATGACGTGAATAAAATTAACGAGTGAATCCGATCAACCAGTCTGATATCAGAAGCGGTGACTTTTTTTGATTAAATTGATCTCTGCAGAATAAGAAGAAAAGAAAAGGAAAAGTGTGAAACAAAACAGGGAAAGAGTAAAACGAGAGAGAATGTGCCGAAGTCAGCTGGTTTATCTGCTGGGAACGTGGGAGCAGCGTTGATGTGCAGAACACCTCTGAAAGCCTCATTCCTTCTGTCAGAGAGGAAAATAATTTCTCTATAAAACTTTGAATTGTCTTGAATAGTTAATGGAGCAACTTTGTGCCGGAACAAAAATAGGGCCTCTTGTGTCGGCCGCTACCTGATGTCTGAGCGTCGGCTGCATGGAGGAACCAGCTGGAGGCCGTGCAGCTCAGATCCAGATCCCAGCTGGAGACGGACAGCCAACAAAAGCAGTTTGTGTTGAGACAGTTGGACAAAAGGATCGCAATGTCCTCACATAGTCGATGAGGAAAGGCTTAGTCAAAGTTTTAATCAGTTCTTTACTTCCAAGATTAAAAAAAAGAAAAAGAAAAACTCAAACTACACCGAGCCAGAGAAGTAACTTCCCCAAGAGCGGCGCTTGTCACTGTCACCAGCCGTCCAATCACAGGGACATTCCCTCCAGGCCAGATATGGTGCTCACAAGCATTGGACCGATGTGACCTTGACCTCCTTGAGCCCCGGCCCCCCAGAAAGAAAAACAAAATAGGGATGTACTCATAGAGCTGTTGTTTCATCAGTAACTACTATCTATCTACTTATTTCCCGTGCAACCGTTTCGTTTCAACGTGCGAGAGTCGCTCCATGTTTCTGTCCGTTTCTCTGCTCGGCTGTGTCAGTTTCATTAAGGGAGGGGGTGGAGCCTCAGACACTCAGAGCAGCGGGTGAACGGGTGAATGGGTGAACGGGTGAACGTTACTCCAGTTGATGAACTCCACTCGTTATGTGACTGTAAACCCCCCCCCCCCCCCCAGCTCCCCACCCCCCCCGACCACCAGGATGCAGTGCAGCACCATGTCTGAGGGGAGACACCGCTGGAGGTGCGACAGGGTCCCAGACTGACAGGAGACCTCATCACCTTCATCAGGCCTCAGTCAGAGGAGACGGTGGACTGGGAACAGCTGGAGACCAGAGCTGACATCCATCTTCACAGTGTACTGTCAGCGTGAACCTGAGGACAGACCTGCTAATCTGGAGCAGAACCGCTGAGACACTATCAGCTGCAGCTGAGAGTCACAGACGGAGACGTCCTCCAAGAGCAAAGAGCAAAGAGGCTTCCTCAGACAGTCAGAGAGTATCGGTCATATCAGGGGAGGAAGTATCACCTGGCTCAGGTGGACCGTGATCCACCGGGTCGGTACAGAGACAGAGGGAAGGTTCTGGATCGAAGAATATTTATTTTTACTTTTAGTACGGACTGCAGCGACTCTTAAAGTGTGTACTGTAGCAGGTAGCATGTAGTATGTAGTGTAGCATGTAGTATATAGTGTAGCATGTAGTATGTAGTGTAGCATGTAGTATGTACTGTAGCAGGTAGCATGTACTGTAGCAGGTAGCATGTAGTATGTAGTGTAGCTTGTAGTATGTACTGTAGCATATAGTATGTACTGTAGCATGTAGTATGTAATGTAGCATGTAGTATGTACTGTAATATGTACTGTAATATGTACTGTAGCATGTAGTATGTACTGTAGCATGTAGTATGTAGCGTAGCATGTAGTATGTACTGTAGCATGTAGTATGTACTGTAATATGTACTGTAATATGTACTGTAGCATGTAGTATGTAGCGTAGCATGTAGTATGTACTGTAATATGTACTGTATCATGTAGTATGTACTGTAGCATGTAGTATGTATTGTAATATATACTGTAGCATGTAGTATGTAGCGTAGCATGTAGTATGTACTGTAATATGTACTGTAGCATGTAGTATGTACTGTAGCATGTAGTATGTACTGTAATATGTAGTATGTACTGTAGCAGGTAGCATGTAGTATGTAGTGTAGCATGTAGTATATAGTGTAGCATGTAGTATGTAGTGTAGCATGTAGTATGTACTGTAGCAGGTAGCATGTACTGTAGCAGGTAGCATGTAGTATGTAGTGTAGCTTGTAGTATGTACTGTAGCATATAGTATGTACTGTAGCATGTAGTATGTAATGTAGCATGTAGTATGTACTGTAATATGTACTGTAATATGTACTGTAGCATGTAGTATGTACTGTAGCATGTAGTATGTAGCGTAGCATGTAGTATGTACTGTAGCATGTAGTATGTACTGTAATATGTACTGTAATATGTACTGTAGCATGTAGTATGTAGCGTAGCATGTAGTATGTACTGTAATATGTACTGTATCATGTAGTATGTACTGTAGCATGTAGTATGTATTGTAATATATACTGTAGCATGTAGTATGTAGCGTAGCATGTAGTATGTACTGTAATATGTACTGTAGCATGTAGTATGTACTGTAGCATGTAGTATGTACTGTAATATGTAGTATGTACTGTAGCAGGTAGCATGTAGTATGTACTGCAGCATGTAATATGTACTGTAGCATGTAGTATGTACTGTAGCATGTAGTATGTAGCGTAGCATGTAGTATGTAGCGTAGCATGTAGTATGGAATGTAGCATGTAGTATGTAATGTAGCATGTAGTATGTACTGTAATATGTACTGTAATATGTACTGTAGCATGTAGTATGTAGCGTAGCATGTAGTATGTACTGTAATATGTACTGTATCATGTAGTATGTACTGTAGCATGTAGTATGTATTGTAATATATACTGTAGCATGTAGTATGTAGCGTAGCATGTAGTATGTACTGTAATATGTACTGTAGCATGTAGTATGTACTGTAGCATGTAGTATGTAATGTAGCATGTAGTATGTACTGTAATATGTAGTATGTACTGTAGCAGGTAGCATGTAGTATGTACTGCAGCATGTAATATGTACTGTAGCATGTAGTATGTACTGTAGCATGTAGTATGTAGTGTAGCATGTAGTATGTACTGTAGCATGTAGTATGTAGTGTAGCATGTAGTATGTAGTGTAGCATGTAGTATGTACTGTAGCATGTAGTGTTGTACTGCTGCATGTAGTATGTACATCATCCATCAGTGATGTCATCATCCATCAGTGATGTCATCGTTGGTTTGTGAACGTTATGAATCCTCCAGTTCAGATTCTGTCCGTCACCATCTTTACTAGTTCGGAGCGGTTTGGAGCAGGAAGTGACCATATTTGGACGAGCTGGGGGAGGAGCCAGAGGTGGATCTGACCGATCTGATCGGAAACCTGACGGTACTACGTCCCGCCCACCGATAGCTGTAACCTGACTGCACCACAGGCCTGTCAATCAAACAGACACGCCCCCAAAAACAGGTCTTCTTGAATCTTCTTTTCTAATGAATGAGGGATTATTTTCAGATGGACCTCCAGAAAACTAATAAGAAGGAGTGACTTTAGCTAACAACACCGAGATAACTGATGGACACATTTTATTCACTTTGGATTTGATGAGAGAAGTTGAATGGGAGTCTATGGAGCCGGAGGCTTTTTGGAGCCGACCTCTAGTGGCACTCGCTGGTATTGCAGCTGAAGACACTTCTGGATCAGAACCATTTTACAGACCTGAAGCTACGAACTCTTTTATATCCAGTCTGTGGTTCTGACATACTGAATCCTTTTCTGGCATACTAAATAGTTTGGTAGTATGGATACTGGAATGTCGGTATCTGTACGTAAACACAGGAGTTGTGATTGGGGCTGGTCTTGTAATGGTCACCGAAGTTCACCATTTGTACAGTCACTGTGATGGGGGGGAGATGTAAGTGTTCATTTGGTTGCTATCACCTCAGATTGTACATCATTTATTGTCAGTGGTCGGTGGCATCTGCACGGCAAATGGACATGTGTTTTTAAGATTGTTTTCCTAAATAACGACTATATAAAGAAGGGAAGTGACGTCACTGGGAGAGCGCTCAGGTGGATGGTGGGGGCGGCGTCCAGAGAACAACACCTGGTGGCAAGTCCAGGGGATCTTGGAGAAGGGAACCACGTCGTGGAGCCTCTTCCTTTGGATTATCCGAGATTTGGACTTTTTCTGCCAGAGGAAGAGTTCTAACTTCTGGATGAAGAGCGGTGGGGAGATCTGAAGTTAACAAAGACTATTTATGTTTGTGCACTTGGGGTCAGGAGGTATTTGGGTAGTTTGGGATATTCAGCGGATATTGTTTGTGTGTTGGGGGGGTGGCCTTCGTTTGTTACAACACCCCTCTGTTTGATGATTACCGTTCAGGTGGGACACGTCCTAATTTGTATTTTTTCCCTTTAATGTATTGCACCTCTCAACTTCGTTACTTTATATTTTTGTTTCACTTTATAGGCAGGTAAAGGTGAGGATATTATGTTTAGGTCTTGAGTTTTTTAGTTAATTAGGAGTTCAGCAGGCTGGAACCATACGGTGAAATCAGGTCCACCCATTCCCTTAAATAGCGTGAAGCATTTTCCTTACTATTAGTTAGGATGAATTGTTACGAGGTTATGAACACTGAGTTACCTCACATGAGTCATCAGGAGGCAACTGGGCCACAAAAAGAACATGAGTTTGACACCACAGAATGGAATTTACATCCTGCATGTCACAAGCTGAGGTCACCATCCTTCCCCAAACACAGCACTCCTAAAAATAACCGGCTGACATGTCTAATGAAACACGCTCATCAACAACACTCACAACATTTTAACTGTTAAACATGAGCTTCATTTAGAAATGTTTTTGTTCATGTATGGTGTATGAAACAGACAGAGCTGCTCTCTTTGCTGCTCATTCCATAGTCTATAGCAGAGAGGAGAGGCAGCCTGGGGGCGGGGGTGGGGGTGGGGGGGGGGTCAGGGCAGATCTATTTTAAGAACAGGGTTGGTTCTCTCTGTGCAGAAGGACCAGCTTGTTTTTAACTACACATCAGATGAAATACTTCACATTACACATGTGGAGTCCCTGAAGTGTTTAGGACATGTGGGTCACTGTACTTCTATTTCATATACATGTTTATCATTAATGATCAGTCAGCAGAAGGTTTATCTTTATATTAGAAAGTTATATTGTTCCTCCTCAAGCCAACACTGCTGTTAAGAGAGGAGGTACAACTGAAGATTCATACACAGCAGACTGAGTCACTGAACCGACTAAACTGGATATTATTTGGTCAAAAAATGCAATGCAGTGGTTTAATTAAGCAATATTACACGAAATTGTTAGCGCATTCTCCGTTTCCATGGCAATACATGAAGTATGACCACTGTGGTGCAGTCAGGTTACAGCTATCGGTGGGTGGGACGTAGTATCGTCAGGTTTCCAATCAGATCGGTCAGATCCACCGCTGACTCCTCCCCCAGCTCGTCCAAATATGGTCACTTCCTGCTCCAAACCGCTCCGAACTAACAAGATGGTGACGAACAGAATCTGAACTGGAGGATTCATAACGTTCACAAACCAACGATGACATCACTGATGGTTGATGACATCACTGATGGATGATGACATCACTGATGGATGATGATTGTGTATGACTAACAACTGGAAAACAATCAGTAGACTCTTATGTAACGTACGCAATGTTTAATACTCCAGGAAGTAGTCCGACCCTTAGCAACCACCGTAGCAACAGAGAGGATTTCTAGTCTCCAACTGAATAAATACAGAACATTGAAACACTAAACTGATCAGCTAGTTCAGTCTGGTTGGAACAAAGATATCTGATGAACAAAGATATCTGATGAACAAAGATATCTGATGAAACAAAGATATCTGATGAACAAAGATATCTGATGAACAAAGATATCTGATGAACAAAGGTATCTGATGAACAAAGATATCTGATGAACAAAGATATCTAATGAAACAAAGATATCTGATGAACAAAGATATCTGATGAACAAAGATATCTGATGAAACAAAGATATCTGATGAACAAAGATATCTGATGAACTAATGGATGGGTGGATGGAGGGATGGATGGATGAATGAGTGTGTGTTGGGTTGACAGACAGTGGATGAACTCACCCGCTGCAGTGTGACTGTGTACTGCTCCCACACCATGTCCTCCATCCCTGAGCTCTGTAGGAACACACACACAACACACAGTTCAGCATTCAAGAGCACAAAGACTTCTGGGAAAAAAGTAACTAATGAGTTGTATTTTTTTCAAGGTTTGTTTGGACTATGTTGACTTCTCTCCATACATGTTCATTTAGATTCTGTGATACCAAGTGAAGTATTTTCTCCTTTAATACTTCATATTTAACGACATGCTGCTGATCACTGAACTCAATCAAAACACTTCTTAAACCCAGTTTTTCTTCAGTGTACTTTTTAAAAGTGTAAGAAGTTACTTACATACACTGTGATGTAAAATGAATAAACCCTGTCAGAGGATTGGATCCATCTCCTCCCCTTGTCCACACTGTTGGACCTTAGTAAGTGACTCACTAAATCTTTTATGTCCAGCCATCTACTTAATACTGTCTATGGGAAAAGGATATACAGTGGGTACGGAAAGTATTCAGACCCCTTCAAATTTTTCACTCTTTGTTTCATTGCAGCCATTTGCTAAAATCAAAAAAGTTCATTTTATTTCTCATTAATGTACACTCAGCACCCCATGTTGACAGAAAAAAACAGAAATGTAGAAATTTGTACAAATTTATTAAAAAAGAAAAACTGAACTATCACATGGTCATAAGTATTCAGACCCTTTGCTGTGACACTCATATTTAACTCACATGCTGTCCATTTCTTCTGATCCTCCTTGAGATGGTTCTACTCCTTCATTGGAGTCCAGCTGTGTTTAATTAAACTGATTGGACTTGATTAGGAAAGGCACACACCTGTCTATATAAGACCTTACAGCTCACAGTGCATGTCAGAGCAAATGAGAATCATGAGGTCGAAGGAACTGTCCAAGGAGCTCAGAGACAGAATTGTGGCAAGGCACAGATCTGGCCAAGGTTACAACATAATTTCTGCAGCACTCAAGGTTCCTAAGAGCACAGTGGCCTCCATAATCCTTAAATGGAAGAAGTTTGGGACGACCAGAACTCTTCCTAGACCTGGCCGTCCAGCCAAACTGAGCAATCGTGGGAGAAGAGCCTTGGTGAGAGAGGTAAAGAAGAACCCAAAGATCACTGTGGCTGAGCTCCAGAGATGCAGTAGGGAGATGGGAGAAAGTTCCACAAAGTCAACTATCACTGCAGCCCTCCACCAGTCGGGGCTTTATGGCAGAGTGGCCCGACGGAAGCCTCTCCTCAGTGCAAGACATATGAAAGCCCGCATAGAGTTTGTCAAAAAACACATGAAGGACTCCCAGACTATGAGAAATAAGATTCTCTGGTCTGATGAGACCAAGACTGAACTTTTTGGCATTAATTCTAAGCGGTATGTGTGGAGAAAACCAGGCACTGCTCATCACCTGCCCAATACAATCCCAACAGTGAAACATGGTGGTGGCAGCATCATGCTATGGGGGTGTTTTTCAGCTGCAGGGACAGGACGACCGGTTGCAATTGAAGGAAAGATGAATGCGGCCAAGTACAGAGATATCCTGGAAGAAAACCTCTTCCAGAGTGCTCTGGACCTCAGACTGGGCCGAAGGTTCACCTTCCAACAAGACAATGACCCTAAGCACACAGCTAAAATAACAAAGGAGTGGCTTCGGAACAACTCTGTGACCATTCTTGACTGGCCCAGCCAGAGCCCTGACCTAAACCCAATTGAGCATCTCTGGAGAGACCTGAAAATGGCTGTCCACCAACGTTCACCATCCAACCTGACGGAACTGGAGAGGATCTGCAAGGAAGAATGGCAGAGGATCCCCAAATCCAGGTGTGAAAAGCTTGTTGCATCATTCCCAAGAAGACTCATGGCTGTACGAGCTCAAAAGGGTGCTTCTACTCAATACTGAGCAAAGGGTCTGAATACTTATGACCATGTGATATTTCAGTTTTTCTTTTTTAATAAATTTGCACAAATTTCTACATTTGTTTTTTCCTGTCAAGATGGGGTGCTGAGTGTACATTAATGAGAAATAAAATGAACTTTTTTGATTTTAGCAAATGGCTGCAATGAAACAAAGAGTGAAAAATTTAAAGGGGTCTGAATACTTTCCGTACCCACTGTATTGTGTATGTGTGACAGAGCTGGGTGATGTATCGATAGGTTATCGTACTGTGAAGAGACTGGATATCATATCATTTTATTATGGTAAGATGACATAACTGTCGTCGTTTCCTGGTTTAAAAGAATGATTTACAGTAAAGGGTCATTTTCTGAACTCACCACAGTTCAAGATTTTCTATTATTTGTCTTCTAATCCACATTACGAATAATGTTTTATCAAAAATCTACAATCCCTACAATCTAATCTCAACAATAACATTGCGATATCGATATGGAGGTATTTGGTCTAAAACATGGTGATATTTTGGGCGTGTCGCCGAGCCACAGCGTGATGTGAACACAGCACACAGCAGAGGTTTCTATTTTTAGGATCTCATCAGTGCAGTCAGTGTTAAATCCAAAATACTCCAGACGGAATCATTCCTACTACTGTTCTCCTCACTTCCTGTCATCCAGCTCACCGATGACGACTGCGTGGGAACTGACCTGCGAACAGCCAGCTTCATGATAACAGCAGCCTGCCTGTTGTTTTAATTGGACAACTACTCCAGCCCACATCTGCCCTCATCTCCTTCCACCGAAGTGCTCTCACTCACACACACTCCAAATAAATGAGCGTGCTGATGACACTGATCAAAGCCGAATTCAGCTGCTTCCAACCAGAGCTGCAACCAGAGTGGAGAAACGAAAGGAAACACACGGAATGAACCGTTTCTTCTTCTGTAATATCTGTTCAATGGGCTGAAGTCTACCAAGAGCTTCCGGTAGTTTCACTTCTGAATTTCTCTGAATACTTTGTCACAACCACCAGAAGAAGAAATTACACTTCTCATTATAGAGTCTGATAGCCTCGTTAATCACTGTGATGACAAGAATCCAACTGGGATTGAAATATGCTTTATTTAAATATCACCCTGTTTCCAAAGAAGTCGGGATGCTGTTTAAAATGTAAATAAAACCAGAATGCAATGATTACTAAATAAAGACACTCAGGCAGCACTGCATTAAAAACACACTATTCTGGAGTGGAAATCACTGCATGGGCTCAGGAACACTTGTGAAAACCATCGTCTGTGAACACAGTTCATCGCTGCGTCCACAAATGATGTTAAAACTCTCCAAAGAAGAAACCAGATAGAAACATGATCCAGAAACACTGCCGCCTTCAGTGCTAAACTGGCCTCCTGCAGTTCAGACGTTACCCATTTAAAAAAAAAAATACAACAAAGGAGACCCTGAACTGTTGAGCAGCTGAAATCCTCTATCAGGCACGAATGGGACCACATTTCACTTTCAAAACTCCAGAAACTGTTCTCCTCAGTTCCCAAACATTTCCAGAGTGTTGTTAAAAGAAGAGTTGATGCAGCTCAGTGGTGAACATGATCCTTTGATTTTTTTCATAAAACAATAAAATATGTTTCAACATTTGATCTGTTGTCTTTGGTCTATTTTATATTAAATATGAGTTTACAGGATTTTAAAATCATCACATTTTACACAGCTTCTCAACTTTTTTGAAAGAGGGTTGTAAATTTTTTTGGTTTGAATTCAGCTGCTTTTCAAACGTTTCACGCCTTCATGTGCTGCAGGTAAAACGATATGTAAATACAGATCTCCTTTAACCTTTGACCTGCTCCTGACCTTCAGTCATCCATCTGTGTTCAGGGGTGACAGGAGAGTCATTTCAATGAAAAATGAAATAGAAAAATAATAGAATTCTTTCTCACTGTCACTGTCTCACTTCTCACTGTCGGCACTGAGTTTATTAAAAGTACAAGCTTTCAGCCGTGGACCTTTGCCAGGTTTCGTTCCTGTTGAAGACATCTCTAAATAAATTTGTTTCTTGAATTCACTGCTTTGTTTATTGGATTAAAAGCCTTTAAAAGTCAATCTGCTCTTTCAGTAGAAGTCAGACTGAAATCCATCTCATTTTCATGGTGTTGTTACTCTCACCGACTGACGTTTTATCAAAGCTGTTCACGTCTCGTGAAAACACTGAAGGTGACGTAATGCTTTACATTCGGAGAAGATCCTGGTTTGAGTTAATTAAGAGAAACTCACGTTAACTTTATCACGAACTGAAACAACCCTCCACTGGGTGAAAGTCCTGAGGTTGTTCAATCCAACCACCACCGACCTCCACAGACCTCCCCCCATTGTTCTTCCGTCACATGACCTTTTTCAACCCGCCTCGTGACCGTGCATAAAACATAAGGTACCTTGTACGTGTCTCTCTAACACAGCTGTGTTTGACGCCATTGGACTGAGAACGGTCTGGAGAGCCATCTCTGTTTTAGTCCCACAAACACTGTATTTTCTAAATTGGATTACCTCTGCTGCACTTACAACTTCTCCGTCAGAGAAAGTGTCCCATCAGACCTGACCTAAAAACCAGAAATCTAAGAGCTATAAGATGAACTTTTTTGAGGCGTTATTGTCTGAACTTCTCTTCTCCTCTTCAACAGAAGCAGTCAGCTGTTTGGATTCATAGAGTACTAAGCACCACTGAGCTAAACTGGCCTCCTGCAGTCCAACCTGTCAGCCACTAAAAACATCATGGAACCAACAATACCACAAAGGAGACCCTGAACTGTTGAGCAGCTGAAATCATATATCGGGTAAGAACAGGACCACATTTCACTTTCAAAACTCCAGAAACTGGTCTCCTCAGTTCCCAAACGTTTCCAGAGTGTTGTTAAAAGAAGAGGTGATGCAGCTCAGTGATGAACATGATCCTGGAACAACTTTATAGAGACGTGTTGCTGACACCACATTCAGGTTCAACTTTGGTGTATTTTCAATTAAATACGAGTTTACATGATTTACAAATTTTCACATTTCACACAGCGTCCCAACTTTTTTAGAAACGGGGTTGTAAATATGTTGTTATCACGGTCACCTGGCGTGTGCTAAGAAATGCTTTCAATAATAAACATGTGGATCATAAGAAGGTCACAATCAGCCACAAGAGGGCGCAATCGCTTCAACGTAAACAAGTTCTGGGACACTTGATAAAAAGCCTGAAGCTATCGTTCTTCACAGACACAACGCTAACACCAGATATTAAACTCCACAAAACCAAAACGTCTATCCGTCTGAATGCAAACTGCAATATTTGCTGGAGTTTGTAATCTTTTAAAAATTACAGCGACAAAAAAACATCGTCATGAGAATCTGTGCTGAAAGTATTAAAACATAAAGTAAATCTTTTTAAACAAAACTCTCTTCATTAACAACAAGAACTCCTCATTTCAACCAGAAAGTCTCTGCTGCTGTTTTCATCTCCAAATAAAACTCTGTTCACCGGAGGAACAGGAACAAGAGGAGAAACAGGAAGTGACGGGGTTTGTGGGAAATGTGTTCTTCACATTAAAATGATGATTAAATGTTTGTGATCAAAGGAAGTGATTCCATATTACTGGATGTTAAATGAGTTTTCTCCACACGTCCAGTTGTCAGAGACGTCTCTTTGTTGGTTTCATCCAGCAGGTCTATGTGTTGAATGAACATGAATTAAACAGCATCTAAAGCTCTTATTTTGACAGCTGATGTAGTCCTTGTTTCTATATTCCAGTCACAGACGGTCTGTTCTGGAAACATACGCAGCTTTAAGGACCTTTTAGGACCTTTTAAGAGCTCTTAGGACCTTTTAGGAGCTTTTATCTCCACGGTTCTCTAAGTTGAATAAATACATAAAAAAGATGAGAACTAAAATATTTCTGATGTGCAGCAGGATTAGTAACACTGGAAGTGATTACAGATTTTTACTTTATCAGGTGGTGATGAAAAAATATCTAATTTTTGTTTCTCGACTTCGATTTCTATTTCCTGCAATTTTGCAATAAAAACTCCACAAATTACGTCGACATTTTTGAGGAAATGAGCTTCTCTCTCTCACTCTCACTCTCTCTCACTCTCTCTCTCTCACACACTCTCTCTCTCACTCTCTCTCACTCTCACTCTCTCTCTCACACACTCTCTCTCACTCTCTCTCACTCTCTCACTCTCTCACTCACTCTCTCTCTCACTCACACTCACTCTCTCTTATCCATCATCCATCGTTCATTTATCCATCATTCATTCATCCATCATCCATTCACTCATCCATGATTCAATCATCCATCCATCATTCATTCATTCATCATTCATTCATCCATCATTCATTCATCCATCCATCCATCCATCCATCATCCATTCATCCATCCATCATCCATCCATTCATCCATCCCTCATCCGTCCATCCATCCATCCCTCATCCATCCATCCCTCATCCATCCATCCCTCATCCGTCCATCCATCCATCCCTCATCCATCCATCCCTCATCCGTCCATCCATCCATCCCTCATACGTCCATCCATCCATCCCCCACCAATCTGAGCAGACAGGAGTTCCCAGCAGGTGCGTAGAGGACCACCAGGCTGCCTTTCAGCTGCTGTCTGTCCGGCCCCCTCAGCTGGATACTGGCCCCCTCCTCATAGCCGCTGCCTCCCCCTTCCCCGCTGCCATCTGAGGCCCCAATCCTGTCCGTCTCGAAGCGCTGGCACCGGTGCCAGCTGGGATGGCTGGCGCAGTAGCCGGTCTGCACCCATTCCAGACTCATGGCCGACAGAGGAGTGTCCTCAGTGAAACCATGGACCTGCCCTGTCAAACCCACAGCTCTGCTTTAGCATCATCTGCCTCAGTTCGGGTAGTTTTATAGAGGAAGAAGAAGAAGACAGCATCCCAACCAAAGTAGGCTTCCCACGAGAGCGAGCTCTTAATATTCCTTCCTCTGCGTCCTACCTCCAATCAGGATAAGCCTGTGCAGCGGCGGATTAGCTAAGCCCAGGGAGGGAGGAGAGACTAAAAATAACAGCAGACTCACAGCGCCTCCTCCTCCTCCTCCTCCTGCTCCCATCCTGCGAAGAGACCTGAGTGCCTGCACCGCGCTCCTCCACTTCCTGTGCAGGCCGGATGACATAGCCAGGTAGGAGCGGGATCCACAGGTTCAAAGGGAGACTCGGGCTCAAAGAGCTGCACGCCTGTCCTCCCTCCTCCCTCTGTCTGTCACTCTGCTCACCATCCCGCTGCTTTTCCTCTGCTCGCTCACTCTGACTCTCTCACACACTCACACACTCTTATTTGTTATGTAATACTTGTGAGGACATTTCCCTTCCAATATTCCCTCCCTAAACAAGCCAAGGCAACATGATTTTTAATGTGTTATCATCTGTTTTATTCACGGCTGGTTTCTTCAGAAATTTAGTTTTTTTTTATCAGGAACCCTTAAAAAAAGATGAGTTGAAAGTCTAGTTGTACTGATTCCTAATGAGCAGAGAGAACCACAGAATGAGGAGGAAGGTGACCACAACAAACACGAAAGGAAATAAAATAGAAAGCAACCGCAGGACAGTAAGAGAGTAAAAGAGGAGGAGTAACAGAGGGACTGACGGACAGCAGGAATAACGCTACGACCTGATTACCAGCAGCAGACAGACACGGTTAAAGATGGGTTTGTAAAGACTAAAAACAGAGCTACAGCAACAGATTGCAAAAACAATGAAGAAAACGTATATACTGTACGAAAGTATTGCACTAATATGTAAAAAAAAAAAATGGATTTGATGTCAGCAACACGTCTCAATAAAGTTGTGACAGGATCAACAAAAGACTGGAAAAGTTGCGAAAAGCTAAAAGAAAACACCTGGTGGAACATCTGACAACTAATGAGGTTACCATGGCAACAGATCAGTAACATGATTGGGTATAAAAGATGATTTCAGAGAGACAGAGTCTCTCAGCAGTGAAGATGGTGGAGAGGTTCACCACTCTGAAAGACTGTGTTGGAAAATAGTTCAACAATCTAAGAATAATGTTCCTCAACGTAAAACTACAAAGAATTAGTGGATTTCATCGTCTACCGTTCATAATATCATTAAAAGATTCAGAGAATCTGGAGAAATCTCTGAACACAAGGGACAAGGCAGGAAACCAATATTGGATGGTGGTGATCTTCGGGCCCTCAGGCAGCACTGCATTAAAAACACACTATTCTGGAGTGGAAATCACTGCATGGGCTCAGGAACACTTGTGAAAACCATCGTCTGTGAACACAGTTCATCGCTGCGTCCACAAATGATGTTAAAACTCTCCAAAGAAGAAACCACATAGAAACATGATCCAGAAACACCGCCGCCTTCTCTGGACCGAGATCATTGAAGATGGACTGAGGTGAAGTGGACAACTGTCCTGAGGTCTGATGGATCACAATCTGAGATTCTGTTTGGAAATCATGGACGCTGCATCCTCCAGGTTAAAGAGGAGAGGGACCATCCAGCTTGTTATCAGGTCAGTTCTGAAGCCAGCATCTGTGATGGTACAGGGATGCATTAGTGCACATGACATGGGTAGCTTGAACATCTGGAAGGAAGCATTAATGCTGAATGATATATTCAGGTTTTGGTCTGATCAAATAATAAATGAGCAAATATTTTTCATTAAACAGTAAAGATTTTCTGTTTCAACATTTTATATGATGTCATCTGTTTTTTAATGAAATATGGGTTTATGTGATTGAAGAAGATTAAAAAGGCACAATTTGGACAGCGGGAAGTCGTGTATTATTCGGCGGTGCAGGGATGCAGGATTTAGGATCTTTTGCTGACGTTTGATCATTTCTGATTACTATGACAGACTACAGATACCGATTAATGCACAAATTGTTTTCCCAGAACACGAGTCTCTCCTGTGGAGTTATCAACATATCATACTGACTTTTATTGTGACAGACATAGAATATAAAGGTTCACATTCACTGGAGAAAAGTACGTAAACACTTGATAAAGTTGTAAAGTTGAAACATCCCACACTTAAAGCCGGGTGGACGCTGCTGCCTCGGAGACCCGTTTCCTTTAATCAGGCTTCCAGCAGAATTAAAGTCTCATTTGATCACATCAGCAGAACGGTTCACATCATATTACCTTAAAGCTTTCATCAGCTGATACAGACAACATGCTGATATCATCCTGCAGGCTCACGGTGGTGACCGACTGACAGGGTTTCACTAAAATGTTGTGCTCTAAAAACAGAAGATTCTGGGTAAAATACTGGCTGTGGATTTTACCCAGTGGGCAGGTGGCTGTGAAATAATGAGACGTAAAGCTTGAAGCTGCTGGTTTCCTCTGAGGGATCACACAGAAACAGGACTTTATGACGGGCGTTTTGTTGACTCAGGACTTTATGAAGGTTTCACAGGATTTACAGAGATGAAGATAATCTGTGAAACACAACAGAGCGACATGTGTAACTGCTGCCTGTTGTGTAGTGAGTGACGGTGTGTGTTACCGTCTGTGTGTAGCCACAGATTAAAGATCAAACCCAAACAGACGATGATGAATGGAGTGAGTAACCTGGAGTACAAATCAGCTGCTTCTGTTTCAGAGCTCAGATATGACATGTAGTGCCCCCCCCCCGACCCCCCTCTCCTGACTCATGGATCGTGTGTGTGTGTGTGTGTGTGTGTGTGTGTGTGTGTGTGTGTGTGTGTGTGTGTTTGTCTGTGTGTGTGTGTGTGTGTGTGTGTGTGTGTGTGTGTGTGTGTGTGTGTGTGTGTGTGTGTGTGTGTTTGTCTGTGTGTGTGTGTGTGTGTGTGTGTGCGTGTGTGTGTGTGTGTGTGTGTGTGTGTGTGTTTGTCTGTGTGTGTCTGTGTGTGTGTGTGTGTGTGTGTGTGTGTGTGTGTGTGTGTGTGTGTGTGTGCGTGTGTGTGTGTGTGTGTGTGTGTGTGTGTTTGTCTGTGTGTGTGTGTGTGTGTGTGTGTGTGTGTGTGTTTGTCTGTGTGTGTGTGTGTGTGTGTGTGTGTGTGTGTGTGTGTGTGTGTGTGTGTGCGTGTGTGTGTGTGTGTGTGTGTGTGTGTGTGTTTGTCTGTGTGTGTGTGTGTGTGTGTGTTTGTCTGTGTGTGTGTGTGTGTGTGTGTGTGTGTGTGTGTGTGTGTGCGTGTGTGTGTGTGTGTGTGTGTTTGTCTGTGTGTGTGTGTGTGTGTGTTTGTCTGTGTGTGTGTTTGTCTGTGTGTGTGTGTGTGTGTTTGTCTGTGTGTGTGTGTGTGTGTGTGTGTGTCTGTGTGTGTGTGTGTGTGTGTGTGTGTGTGTGTGTGTGTGTGTGTGTGCGTGCGTGCGTGCGTGTGTGTGTGTGTGTGTGTGTGTGTGTGTGTGTGTGTTTGTCTGTGTGTGTGTGTGTGTGTGTGTGTGTTTGTCTGTGTGTGTGTGTGTGTGTGTGTGTGTGTTTGTCTGTGTGTGTCTGTGTGTGTGTGTGTGTGTGTGTGCGTGTGTGTGTGTGTGTGTGTGTGTTTGTCTGTGTGTGTGTGTGTGTGTGTGTGTGTGTGTGTGTGTGTGTTTGTCTGTGTGTGTGTGTGTGTGTGTGTGTGTGTGTGTGTGTGTGTGTGTGTGTGTGTGTGTGTGTGTGTGTGTGTGTGTTTGTCTGTGTGTGTGTGTGTGTGTGTGTTTGTCTGTGTGTGTGTGTGTGTGTGTGTGTGTGTGTGTGTGTGTGCGTGTGTGTGTGTGTGTGTGTGTGTGTGTGTTTGTCTGTGTGTGTGTGTGTGTGTGTTTGTCTGTGTGTGTGTGTGTGTGTGTGTGTGTGTGTGTGTGTGTGTGTGTGTGTGTGTGTGTTTGTCTGTGTGTGTGTGTGTGTGTGTGTGTGTGTGTGTGTGTGTTTGTCTGTGTGTGTGTGT
>NW_027185438.1:1093009-1133009 GCF_022577435.1 Embiotoca jacksoni
ACTGAACTGTGACGAATGAACGGTCACTGACTGATAATAGATCTGTCATTACAGTCCAACATTCATATTCATGTCAACCTAAATAAAACTACATAAAGTGGGCGGGACTTGTTGTGAGTTAACATTTGCAATTTCCGTTTCCTCAGTTGAATGACCTGAACGGCTGCTTTTATTTTGTGATTAAACTGGATGCACTCCTCCAGCAGCCTTCGTCTCCTCCCGACTCTCCACCCTCTTCATCCTCATCCTCCAGAGCTCAGAGCAACGTCGCCGATTGTTTCACCTCATGTCTTATTGAAACACTTTCATCTGGTTGTTGTTGTAAATATTTCAGACATCATGTTTCCATTATGGATAAAGAACAGAGCTCCTCCAGAGGGCCTCAGAGAGGAGGTTAATGGGATGGAGACGCCTCGCTGCAGCAGGAGCAGAGGATGCTGGGAGAGAGGAGGCCCTGCACCACCCGAAGCACAGCAGCGACGTCGAGGAGGAGCAACCTGCTCCTCTCAGATCACTTCAGTCTGCAGGTTCATGTTACAGAGCTGAGCTGGTCAAAGCTGTCACGTTCACATTCAGACTCAGGAACATGGAGTTACAGTCTGGAAGTAGAAGTCCTGTTTGGTCGTATTCACAAAGATTCTTCAGACTAAAAGTTCCTCCTCGTAATGAAATATTGTTCAGACTGAAGGAGGTTGATGAAAGTGTCCAGATTCTCTGAGGATGTTTGTGGAGGATCAGAGACTCACTTCTCCACCAACAAGAACACATGGAAGTGATGAAGATGTTGAGTGTAGAAATGAATGGAGTCTGTTCAACCTTCATCACTCACTCACTCACTCACTCACTCACACACACTCACACTCACACACTCACTCACTCACTCACTCACTCACTCACTCACTCACTCACTCACTCACTCACTCACACTCACTCACTCACTCACTCACTCACACACTCACTCACTCACACTCACACACTCACTCACTCACTCACACACACTCACACTCACACACTCACTCACTCACTCACTCACTCACTCACTCACACACTCACACTCACTCACTCACTCACTCACACACTCACTCACTCACTCACACTCACTCACTCACTCACTCACTCACACACTCACTCACTCACACACTCACTCACTCACTCACTCACTCACTCACTCACACTCACTCACACTCACTCACTCACACACTCACTCACTCACACTCACACACTCACTCACTCACTCACTCACTCACTCACTCACTCACACTCACTCACTCACTCACTCACTCACACACTCACTCACACACTCACACACTCACTCACTCACTCACACACACTCACACACTCACACACTCACTCACTCACTCACTCACACACTCACTCACACACACACTCACTCACTCACACTCACTCACTCACTCACTCACACACACTCACACTCACACACTCACTCACTCACTCACTCACTCACTCACTCACTCACTCACTCACACTCACTCACTCACTCACTCACTCACACACTCACTCACTCACACTCACACACTCACTCACTCACTCACTCACACACTCACTCACTCACTCACACACACTCACACTCACACACTCACTCACTCACTCACTCACTCACTCACACTCACTCACTCACTCACTCACTCACACACTCACTCACTCACACTCACACACTCACTCACTCACTCACACACACTCACACTCACACACTCACTCACTCACTCACTCACTCACTCACTCACACTCACTCACTCACTCACTCACTCACACACACTCACTCACTCACTCACACACTCACTCACTCACACTCACTCACTCACTCACACACTCACACTCACACTCACTCACTCACTCACTCACTCACTCACTCACACTCACTCACTCACTCACACACACTCACACACTCACTCACTCACTCACTCACTCACACTCACTCACTCACTCACTCACTCACTCACTCACACACTCACTCACTCACACTCACTCACTCACTCACACACACTCACACTCACACACTCACTCACTCACTCACTCACTCACTCACTCACTCACTCACACTCACTCACTCACTCACACACACTCACACTCACTCACTCACTCACTCACTCACTCACTCACACTCACTCACTCACTCACACACACTCACACTCACACACTCACTCACTCACTCACTCACTCACTCACACACTCACACACTCACTCACTCACACACTCACTCACACACACTCACTCACTCACTCACTCACTCACTCACTCACTCACTCACACTCACACACTCACTCACACACACTCACACTCACACACTCACTCACTCACTCACTCACTCACTCACTCACACTCACTCACTCACTCACTCACACTCACTCACTCACTCACACACTCACTCACTCACTCACACACACACACACACACACACACACACACACACACACACACACACACTTCATTTCATCTCCACTGGAGGTCGCTGTTCAGTCTGTCCCTTTATCACCAAGACAGCATCTTATTCAATGAACAATCACATATTTTAAAAGGATGCGTCGCCTAGCAACGGGGTGGACCACACCTCCTCACTAATATCAGGGCTTCTGTACTTTCCTCGATCGGAGTCTCTGAAAAGTTTCATAAATCGTTCTTCAGATGAGATTGAGATCAAAGGAGCTCTCCGAGGCTTCTGGGATCTTTGAGAATACGACCTCTGACCTATATATGACATCACCAGATTATCACGAGAGCAGCATCAGTGTCAGCAGGATGTTACTGTTGGAGCTGCTTTAAACGACCTTCTATCCAGATTTCAGTGACAGCAGATAAATGTGAAGGTTGTCAGATGATCACTGAGAAGAAAAAATAAGTTGTTTTCTGAACTTTTTCTCATCTGAATGTTTCTGCTGAGATATCAGATCATCTGAATGTTTCTGCTGAGATATCAGATCATCTGAATGTTTCTGCTGAGATATCAGATCATCTGAATGTTTCTGCTGAGATATCAGATCATCATTTGTTGGAGACTTGCGCACTACTACACAACTATGGACTACACACTGCTGTTTGTACGTCAGCCCACTCATGGGTTGGACCCTCTGGTTTCAGTTTTAACTGTGTGGACCAGCTTCTTATTTTCCCCACTGAGTGCGATCTGAAGCTGCAGATGAAGGTGGTGGAGGACGGAGGAGGAGATTTCTCTCTGATGAAGTGAAGCAGAAGGAGAACGTAGCATCGAATGTGAATCCTTCATCTTCCTGGTGAGTCGGAGCTCTAACAGGAACTCCAACAGCTCCGATGATCTCAGTTTCCCTCAAAGTCTTCAATATTTCATAGCAGTTAGTTTTTTTGTCAGACATGACAGTAACTCCAGATTTTGCTGTTTTTAAACTAACACGCTGCTGCACACTGACAGGAAACAACATCCTGCTCATGCACCGCCGCACGTCAACAACATCTGAGCATCTCTCCTCTGGAGGAGGCCGCCGCAGCCCCGAGCATGCTGGGAGGTCAACACCTCAGCACAGCAGCACACAACTGTGTGTGTGTGTGTGTGTGTGTGTGTGTGTGTGTGTGTGTGTGTGTGTGTGTGTGTGTGTGTGTGTGTGAGGGACAGGTGTGTGTGTGTGTGTGTGTGTGTGTGTGTGTGTGTGTGTGTGTGTGTACCTTTCTCATTCAGTTCTAACTGCCTGCTGTTAATGACTCATTTACGTTTCCTTAATATTCCATAACACATTTATGAAACAGAATATTTTATGCAAACGTGTTGTTGGAGTGTTTGAAAACAAAAGAGGAATCTGATCCCTTCTAATCCATAATTATTCAACATTTCCTTCTCCCTGTCTTTTCCCTCCACAAGAGGAGTGCAGCTGTGTGTGTGTGTGGGGGGGGGGGGGGGGGGGGGGTGAAGCACTCAGGATTCCCTATCACACCCGGTGACCTCTGCAGCCTGGATCTGTCCAGAGAAGGACGAGTCAGCTGGAAGTTCAAGTGATAAGCAGTCACCGAGTGTCGGAGGGCTGCAGCCTGCGTACGTGACATCACTGTGCACGGTGCCGTCTGCAGACCGAACACAGGTCCAAACAGGGAGCGGGTCGGAACCAACACCCGAGGAGGCTGAGTGTTTGAGCCTGACAACAATAAAACCCTCCAACATTAAAGCAGAGATGGAAAAAATAGCAAACTTCAACCATCTGCAGTGCCACAGCTTCATCCTGAGTGACTCTAACTGGACCGGACAGCTGATGACCAACTGATGGACATCCGGTGGGTCATTTCAGCTCCATAAACTGCAGCAGTGTGACGGTCAAGGTCGTCCTGCAGCTGCTGATATCAAAGGTTCAGTGAACATAACCTCATAATTACTGAGCAGTTGCTCTCAGCAGGACGGCAGAAATGAGGCTGCAATACCAGCGAGTGCCACTAGAGGTCGGCTCCAAAAAGCCTCTGGCTCCATAGACTCCCATTCAACTTCTCTCATCAAATCCAAAGTGAATAAAATGTGTCCATCAGTTATCTCGGTGTTGTTAGCTAAAGTCACTCCTTCTTATTAGTTTTCTGGAGGTCCATCTGAAAATAATCCCTCATTCATTAGAAAAGAAGATTCAAGAAGACCTGTTTTTGGGGGCGTGTCTGTTTGATTGACAGGCCTGTGGTGCAGTCAGGTTACAGCTATCGGTGGGCGGGACGTAGTATCGTCAGGTTTCCAATCAGATTGGTCAGATCCACCGCTGGCTCCTCCCCCAGCTCGTCCAAATATGGTCACTTCCTGCTCCAAACCGCTCCGAACTAACAAGATGGTGACGGACAGAATCTGAACTGGAGGATTCATAACGTTCACAAACCAACGATGACATCACTGATGGTTGATGACATCACTGATGGTTGATCATCAAGTGTTGTTACACAAGGAGCTGTTGAAAACCTTTCTACTAAAATTAAATGTTTTAACTGCTCAAAGAAAATTAAAACAATATGAAAACACGTTTGTTGACAGCTTTCAGTAACATTATCATTAAAGTAGTGAACACTGCAGCGGTACCTTAAAGCACAGCGACATGCTGACATGACTCCTCCCTGCATCAGCACCACAGAGACATCAGCAGCTGCCAACAACCACGTGACATTAAAAAGGGTTCTGATAATTCAACGTAAAGTCCTAAATGACAAATACAAAAATTAAAGAGAAGTGTTTAAGTGTGAAGTGCGGAGCTTCAATGGAACTTTCAGTTAGACATCTTGAGTCAGATCCAGGATGAACGACAGATCTTCATCTGAGCTGTAGTCTACATGTTTGCTCGAGAAATACAACTCCGATAATGTTGTTCAATGATTTAACATCTCTTCTGAAGCTGTATGCAAACAGGAAGCAGCAGGAAACACAGAGGAAACAGACAGGAAACACAGAGGAAACAGACAGGAAACAGAGGAAACAGACAGGAAACAGAGAGAAAACAGACAGGAAACAGAGAGAAAACAGACAGGAAACAGAGGAAACAGACAGGAAACAGACAGGAAGCAGGACTTCAGCGAACAAGTGTAAGGACAGGAGTGTGTTAAATGCCTGTGTTGTGATTTGCCGCGATATAAATAAAATTCCTTCTGAAGCAGCCGCTGCTCTTCAATCACAGAGAACAAGAAGCTGCATTTAGAACATCAGATCATGGTTTTTGAAACGCACCCAAACTTGTAATTTTCAGTGATTCTTATACATGAGCAGAGATATTATCATGAAATGGATGTTTATGTGAACTATATGAGAAGAATAAAGGGTTGTTAAAGTTGTTGTCAGAAGTGAAACAGAGATAATGAGTTACGTCCTCAGAGCTGGACGTCTCTTTGTGTCTCAGTTGCTCAGAGAACAGCCGCCACTCACAGCGTGAGGCGTTCAGGGAGCGACAACAATCGACATATTGTGACCTTACACAGAACCGTGACCTGAAAGCACACAGAGCGTGCACACATTCCAGCCCACACACACATGAGCACACAAACACACAAACACACAAACACACACACACACAAACACAACGTCACGTGTGCAAGGTCATGGGAACCGGTTCCATCCAGCCGGCCGTGAGCTGGAGCTCTGGAGCAGTGTGTCCACACACAAACACACAATACCAAATACTGGGTCAGTTCAAGCCCTGCTGAACCTGGGGGGGTGTGGGGGGGGTGTGGGGGGTGGGAGGGGGACTACTCTGCAGTTAGTTTATGGAGCTGCAGCCTCAGACTGGAGGACTGGGAGAGACACTGCAGTGAAGTAATCCAACAGAAATCATGTTACTGAGAACACAATAATCTCTGAACAAGGAGCCTGACGTTGCTCATTGGATGCCGAAATGGACAAAAATAGGACATCAGTGTCAGTTTAACGGTCGTTAGCTGCAACAAGCATCCAATATAAATATAAAGCAGTGATCTGCAGCGTGAACAAAAATCAGTATCTTGGATATTGTTTTTAGATTCTGGCCGATCACACAGGTCCTCGTTCACCCTGAGGTCAGCCACACCGCCGCTCACTCACCCTGCTGCTTCACTGTTAGCCGTTAGCCCGAAGCTAAACGTTGAGGTCGCTGTTCTCCAACACAGCTGATAACTAAACAGGTCGTTCCAGTGAGTCCAGAACACGGTCCGAACCAGGGTTCATTTTCATATTTCATTCACTTAGTTTTGGTTTCACATTCCAATTTTGCACTAAAGAACTTCACACTTCAGCATTATTAAGAGAGGGTGAATGTTAACGTCATTATTGATGTTATACAAGTTACCATCTGAATAAAACATCTCAATCTTTTCATATTGTGGAGCAATTCACTCTCAAAATGTTTACCACTCCAGGAAGTAGTCCGACCCTTAGCAACCACCCTAGCAACAGAGAGGATTTCTCGTCTCCAACTGAATAAATACAGAACATAGAAACACTAAACTGATCAGCTAGCTCAGTCTGGTTGGAACAAAGATATCTGATGAACAAAGATATCTGATGAACAAAGATATCTGATGAACAAAGATATCTGATGAACAAAGATGTCTGATGAACAGAGATATCTGATGAAACAAAGATGTCTGATGAACAAAGATGTCTGATGAACAAAGATATCTGATGAACAAAGATGTCTGATGAACAGAGATATCTGATGAAACAAAGATATCTGATGAACAAAGATATCTGATGAACAAAGATATCTGATGAACAAAGATATCTGATGAACAAAGATATCTGATGAACAAAGATGTCTGATGAACAAAGATATCTGATGAATAAAGATGTCTGATGAACAGAGATATCTGATGAAACAAAGATATCTGATGAACAAAGATATCTGATGAACAAAGATATCTGATGAACAAAGATATCTGATGAACAAAGATATCTGATGAAAGATATCTGATGAAAGATATCTGATGAACAAAGATATCTGATGAAACAAAGATATCTGATGAACAAAGATGTCTGATGAACAAAGATATCTGATGAACAAAGATATCTGATGAACAAAGATGTCTGATGAACAAAGATATCTGATGAACAAAGATATCTGATGAACAAAGATGTCTGATGAACAAAGATATCTGATGAACAAAGATATCTGATGAACAAAGATATCTGATGAACAAAGATATCTGATTTGTTCCTAATGTATAGTTGACCAATCAGATCTCTGGGGCGGAGCTACTGGTTGTAGAATAAAGAAGTACATCACACACCAACATCCTGCGTCTCCCTGTCCATGACATTGATTAGTTTGTAGACGGGTGTACGTCTGACATCCAGCAGCAGCCATGTATAATTGAATGGCAAAAAATGAATAAACTGATTAATTTTGTTGCCTCTAGATTATTATTATTATTATTATTATTATTAATTCACAGAATGAACATCCTTGTCATGCAAACATGAGACTGCACACAGGCCTCTGCAGCGAGGCGGGAAGATGAGTGGTCGCTACGACGATGAGGGATCACGGACAGCCAACAGAAACTCTGCTGCACAATGGAGGAGTTCCTCTCTTAGGTTTTATCACTAGATTTAGTACATTATAACACTGCAAACAGAAGAGCTGCTCCAACACACTTCCTGAGTTTATTTATGACCTGCAGAAGAAGCATGACATCACTTCCTGTTTCAGAGACAGGTGAGGGTTCATTATGCAGAAAGGACTTCTTTTAAATATAAGTTTTTATTCAGTAAAACATTAAAACTTCTGATCTTTGAAGGGGAAAATAAACTGAAGTTTTTCAGGATCAGTTGTGGACAGAACACGCTGCTGTTAACATCCTCTGAACACTGATGTGGACCTTTCATAGTCACAACACTGTGCTCATCACTGCAAGGCTCCGACTGACGAGGAGGAGAAGGAGGAGGAGGAGGAGGAGGAGGAGGGGGAGGAGGGGGAGAGGCTCTGTGTGGGGAGATGAAGAGGAGGAGGGACGGTGTCAGAGAGGGGACATCTCTGTTCTTCATGGTCTCAGCTCGGAGGACTCCTCCATGAGGACCGTCCTCGTCTCACAGACTCTCTTCTTGAAAGCTCTTCTGTCTCAACACAAACCTCTTCATTCAGATCGACCTCCTTCTGCTCTCATTCTCTGTCTGACTGTTTATCTATTCAGAGAGTAACTGTGATTTCAGACGGAACAAAGGACAGACTGATGAACAACAACAGCATGAAGAGCGAGATGGTCTGAGTGAACACAAACCAACACTGTGCTGAAGGTTAGCACGACAGAAACTATGATGTCATTAATATTATAGAGTGTTTATCCTCTCAGGATGTCAAGATTAATATTCACTGAACAGACAACCGTCCTGCAGCTCGGTGATCATCTCACAGCAAACACTCATGTGACAGGAGGAGACAGACAAAAGATGGAGAACATATCAGAAGCTTCAAACTTCCTCAATCAGGAACTCGTTAATTTAACGTGGTTAAAACAAACAACGTCTCTGTCTGACATCAACGAGCTACAATCAAAAACTACAACCTGACTTTCATCCAAACCAGCTGACCTGTAAGTCCAGAAGTCTGAGAGCAGGGAGTCCACAGTGACAGACTGAAGGAAAGAAAACTACTTTACAAAATATTTAATAACTTCAGTTTTACTCATAATTCTTTTTATAATTAAAGACCAAATTCTTCCTGATTCCTCCTGAGAACTGATTCCTCTCCAGATAACGACGACTGTTTGGTTCCAGATCATATCTGAAGTCTGCAGTCCGATCCCGGCCTGCAGCTCAGGGTGTGGTGAGGTGGAAACAGGGCGGGGGGGGGGGCAGGAAGCGCTGTGTAAACCATCACTCCCTCTTCCTGTCATTCCTCCAGATAACATCGTCTTCATCATGTTCACCAACAGGAAACAACACACACACACACACACACACACACACACACACACACACACACACACACACACACACACACACACACACACACACAGTCTGTGAAGGTATCCTCTGGATGTAGAATCATGTGTTTATGATTTTCTATGTTTTACAGTAAACACTTGATGTGTATGAAACGTTCTCTACAGAACCGCGTTCTCTCGTCTGGAGGTTTTTTAGTTCAAACCGGAGAACGTGAGCTGATCTCCGAGTCAGACTTCACTTTACAGAGATAAATATAAACCTTATAAACAGACATGGAGCTCATCAAACAACAACACTAAAAAAAACAATAGTCAACAGCCTTGTTAGCAACAGCCTGCTGGTGGCGCTGCAGGAGAACCTGCATGAACAACATCATGAGGGTTCATCCTCTGAGGAGCACGAATGTTTCACTGCAATCCATCCAGCTGTTTTCAACATGTTTAACACAAAAGCCAAAGATGTGAGCAGCTGGTGTTTGAGGAAGGATCTGGGATGGAGGATGAGTCTCTGGAGAGTTTCATCTTTCCTCACAGACAGGAAGTGCAGCTCGACCTCCTGCTGACTGAACCGAGTGACGACTCTTCAGCTGACGTCGGGCCTGAGGCTGCGTTCAGGAGCAGGTGAACGGGTTCATGTTCAGGCTGCAGCGTTCAGCAGCGCTGCTGCTCATCGTGTTCAGATCACATGAAGGTATGAAGGGAAATTTCAGGTAGAAACATGCTGACAGAACACTTCTATCAAAGATGAATTCCTTTCATTTCAACCTGCTGTGTTTCCTTCCTGCAGGTTTCTGATCTGTGTTACTGACCCACCGACCTGCACACTGTTTATTCCACCACGAAAAAACCTGGTGCACGTGATTCAGTGACCTCCGCCCCCAGAGGTCAGAGGTCACGGCTGAGACCGGCTGAGCTCTTCTGCTTCACTTCCAGTCACAAATACTAACACACATACACACACACACACACACACACACACACACACACACACACACACACACACACACACACACACACACACACACACAGAAGATGGACCGTTTGAGATTGTAAATTTAAAGGATCAAAGAAGACTCTGCTTCAAACAGGATCTGATCTGATGGAGGCTGAAGACAGGAAGTGGTGTTATCTACAGAGATCAGTGACACTGGAGTTTCTCATTGGTCGGTATGTGTGTGTGTGTGTGTGTGTGTGTGTGTGTGTGTGTGTGTGTGTGTGTGTGTGTGTGTTGGTATTCGTGACTGGCAGTGAAGGAGAAGAGCTGAGGTAGCCGACACTAAGCAGCATGTCATTAAGTTGAGATGAGATGAGCACATCTCTCCAAGTGGAAGAGATTCTGCCAGCTCATCAGCTGAGGACAAGCATGCCACCATCATCTTCATCATCATCATCATCATCAGAGACTCTGCAGGTCAGAGGTCAGTGTGTGCTGCAGTACACCATGAAGGCTTCACAGTGTTTAAGTTTGAACTGGACGTTTTCATATTCATCAGATTTAAGAAGGCACTGAGAGGTCCAGTTGAACAACAAACAGAACCAACTGAATCAACAGAATCAACGGAACCAACAGAATCAACGGAACCAACGATACCAAAGGAATCAACGATATCAACAGAACCAACGATATCAACAGAACCAACGATACCAACAGAACCAACGATACCAAAGGAATCAACAATATCAACAGAACCAACGATATCAAAGGAATCAACGATATCAACAGAAGCAACAGAACCAACAGAACCAACAATATCAACAGAACCAACAGAACCAACGGAATCAACAGAATCAACGGAACCAACGGAATCAACGGAATCAACAGAACCAACGGAACCAACGATATCAACAGAACCAACGGAATCAACGATATCAACAGAACCAACGATATCAACAGAACCAACGATACCAACAGAACCAACGAGACCAAAGGAATCAACGATATCAACAGAAGCAACAGAACCAACAGAACCAACAATATCAACAGAACCAACAGAGTGCCATAAGCATTCAACATGAAATGTGTTTATAACCAAGAAAAGGTGAAAGAGATCCAAACAGAACCGAGAGAGAGAAATGACCCACAGATCCAGGTACACAATCCAGGTACACAATCCTGCAGACTACTTGTGTTCCAGATTCACTTAAACCCTAAAATGAAGTTGTCTTTGTATTTTTTGCTTCGTTGATCTCGTCGTGTTTTCTGTAACTCTGGAAGCTTGATTGAAGCTTTAATAAGAAATCTGTAGTTCAACCTGCTTTAAACAGCTGACTTCTTTCTTTCTCTCTTAGTTTTATTCATTTCTGGAGCTTATTACGTCCTCCCATGATTCAGTGCATATATGGTTATTTCATACATGACATGGTACCTGATTTCTGCCCCGTGTTCCTCCCTCATGTGTTCCTGCAGCAGCGCTGCGAGCCCTCAGCCTCCGATCCTCCGATCCTCCCCAGACGGAGGGCAGCGCCTCCAAACTCTCACCAGCAGGATCCAGTGACACAGGAATCTTATCAGCCAGCCGCTCCCAGCAGCTGGCCCAGCTCATGTTCAGGAGCCACACACACTTCTGACTGGTCGGCCAGTATCCAGGACTGTTCAGGAGCCACAAACACTTCTGACTGGTCGGCCAGTATCCAGGACTGTTCAGGAGCCACACACACTTCTGACTGGTCGGCCAGTATCCAGGACTGTTCAGGAGCCACAAACACTTCTGACTGGTCGGCCAGTATCCAGGACTGTTCAGGAGCCACAAACACTTCTGACTGGTCGGCCAGTATCCAGGACTGTTCAGGAGCCACACAGACTTTCTTGGAAAGTCATGGAAGTAACAAGAGTTTCTCATTGGGTCACATCGTGTTGGTGTTTACTGAAATAAAAATAACGTAATAATATATACTGTATCACCAATAAAAGGATGAGACTCCTGTTTCCACATGAAGTCATGAGGACAGAAGAGAAAGAGCAGTTGTCAGGCTGAAGGTCAAAGGTCGCTGCTTCGTGCTCCCAGTCATCCAGAGGAGAACTACTTTAATATGATAAATAAATAAACATATATATACTGAGCCTCGGTATCACTAATGTTCCATATTCAGAGTGTTCAGCACCGACCAACTGCTGACAGAGAAACGGACAAACACACTGAAAACATTGACAGGACGGCAGCAGGACTCGTTGGACTGGAGACAGACACGTCCAGAAGACGGCTGCAGTTAGTTTTCAAAATAAAACACCATGTGCTAACTCGCCATAAAACACTTCACTACATCACCGTTACCGCCGCGGTCCTTTAATTAGGACATGAAACACGTTCTCCTCCTGCTGCAGACATGGTGTGTGAAACAGATACACAATAAATAAATGCCTGAAACACAGCAGCCATATTAACTGTGTCTGCAGGCTGCAGCACAAAGTAGGAAACGACAACAATGAACACACAACAGACAGAAATCTTTCATTTTCAACACACTTCTAACTAAAGTGAGTGAGCTTCAAGCTGGTCGTTCTGTTTCATAGAACAGCAGCACATCACATGTCTGAACCTTTTTAACAAAGTCTTACTGCTCCTCATGCACACCTGGAACTTCAGACACTAACGGCTGCTTTACATCCTCCAGCAGAACTCCATCAGAACCGGAACTGGGGTTTTATAGTCCTGATTAAAAAGAGGAAGAAATGAGAGTATGAGATGCTGATCTTTGTGTACAGATCTACAGAAGATCTCCTGGTGCACAGAGAGCTGCACAGATGTGCATCATGGTTTTATGATTTTAAAACATGAATTAGAGCATGAAGTGAGGATGTTAATCTTTGTAGACTCGGCTGTAAATAAGAGCTGCTCCTTCAGCCACAAACTGCCTCCAACTTTCAGAATCATCCCAAATGTGAGCCGGCTAATTATAGAGGCGGGGCGGTGGTGGTGGAGGGGGGCAGCGGGGGGGTGATGCCCAAATGTGGCCAAAGCCCCGAGTACAGGAGCCGTCCCTTCAGGGGACACACACACACACACACACACACACACACACTCTCCCTCATTATCACATCACATCATATTTGAATTCTGTCTCTACTTAAAGACGTTAAGCTGCTCAGAGTCCCGGAGGGGAACCAGAGTCCATCAATGATCAGTCAGGAAGAAAAGAGTTGTTTACTGACAGGAAATTACTCTACATCTATTCTGATTATTGATTATTGGTTCTGACATTAATCACTGGTTCCATCATCCATGACAACTACACTTACACAGTCTGTTTATAAAAGAGTTCGTAGCTTCAGGTCTGTAAAATGGTTCTGATCCAGAAGTGTCTTCAGCTGCAATACCAGCGAGTGCCACTAGAGGTCGGCTCCAAAAAGCCTCCGGCTCCATAGACTCCCATTCAACTTCTCTCATCAAATCCAAAGTGAATAAAATGTGTCCATCAGTTATCTCGGTGTTGTTAGCTAAAGTCACTCCTTCTTATTAGTTTTCTGGAGGTCCATCTGAAAATAATCCCTCATTCATTAGAAAAGAAGATTCAAGAAGACCTGTTTTTGGGGGCGTGTCTGTTTGATTGACAGGCCTGTGGTGCAGTCAGGTTACAGCTATCGGTGGGCGGGACGTAGTATCGTCAGGTTTCCGATCAGATCCACCGCTGGCTCCTCCCCAGCTCGTCCAAATATGGTCACTTCCTGCTCCAAACCGCTCCGAACTAGCAAGATGGTGACGGACAGAATCTGAACTGGAGGATTCATAATGTTCACAAACCAACAGGTGACATCACTGATGGTTGATTACATTACATTACTTTTATCCAAAGCGACTTACAACACACCGATGGTTCACCATCGGGAGGAATTTTAGGGTTCAGTGTCTTGCTCAAGGACACATAGGCACGTGGACAGGAGGAGCTGGGGATCGAACCACCAACCTTCTGATTAGTGTGCAACCCACTCTACCGACTGAGCTACAGCCTCCCAGTTGATGACATCACTGATGGTTGATGACATCACTGATGGTTGATGATTGGTTCAGACATTTACCACTGGTTCAGTCATTTCCTCATTATCAATATAAATCCTCATGAAGTTCACTTTGTGGAAAAATCTTTAGCGTATGGACAGAAATTACCAGGCAGGAAAATGAAACCCAGCAAATTAAATACTTGACATAAAAGTTTAACACAGTGGTTACCAACCTAGGGCTCGGGACCCCTGTAAGAGGACACACTAATCTGAGGAGCCTCAAGATGAATATCGAGACAGAGACGCTGACACTGTGGAGGTTCATATTCAAGACATTCATGCATTCAATCAGTGATGAGGAGCTGCTTCCATTTCAGTCATCATCAGTGAGACAGAGTGAACCGCTGGTCATGTGACCACAGACATGATGAGAAAATCAGCAGACTGCCCCCTTTAAATGTCTCATGAAGTGAATACAGGTTGGTTTCCACGGCGGCAGAGGTGACTCATGTCAGTGTGAAGCTTCACCTCCTGCTGCCATGGTTACAGAGCATCAGGGTGCATCTCCATTAGGAGATGTCATCAGGAAGCACTGCATCAACTTCCATTGTTATGCAGATGACACTCAGCTATATCTTTCTATAAAACCAGATGAAACTAATCAGTTAGTAAAACTTGAAGCCTGTCTAAAAGACATAAAGGCCTGGATGACCAAAAACTTCCTGCTTCTAAATTCAGACAAAACAGAAGTTCTTGTACTTGGTCCTAAACACCTCAGAAACTCTTTCTGTAATCACTTAGTTACTCTAGATGACGTTGTCTTGGCCTCCAGCAAAACTGTGAGGAACCTTGGAGTCATATTTGATGAGGATTTGTCCTTTAGACACCATATAAAGCAGATCTACAGAACTGCCTTCTTTCATTGACGTAATATTAATAAAATCAGGAAAATCCTTCCTCAGCGTGACGCAGAAAAACTCATTCATGCGTTTGTTACTTCTAGGCTGGATTATTGTAATTCCTTGTTGTTAGGATGTCCAAATTACTCATTAAAAACCTGCAGCTGATCCAAAATGCTGCAGCAAGAGTACTGACGGGATTTATCAAGAGAGATCATATTTCTCCAGTTTTATCTTCTCTTCACTGACTTCCTGTTAAATCAAGAATAGAATTTAAATTCTCTTGATGACTTACAAAGCTCTACATGACCAGGCTCCATCATATCTTAGAGATCTTATAGAACCATATAATCCCAGCAGAGCACTTCTCTCTCAGTACGCTGGTCTACTTGTGGTTCCTAGAGTTTCCAGAAGTAGAATGGGAGGCGGAGCTTCAGTTTTCAGGCTCCTCCCCTGTGGAACCAGGTCCCAGTTTGTGTTGGAGGGGCAGAAACCCTCTCTAGCTTTAAGATTAGACTCAAAACGTTCCTTCTTGATAAAGCCTATAGTTAGGGCTGGCTCAGGTAGACCTGAACCAACCATTAGTTATGCTGTTATAGGCCGAGGCTGCTGGAGGACCTCGTTACATGCTGAGCTTCTTTTCTTTCCTCCTACTCTTTAACTGACTCATACCTCACCATCTTCTTCTCTCCCATAGTTTCTACTTATTATCTGTTGTCTCCATTCAGTTCCTTCACTCGTGTAGTTTCTGTTCTTTCTTTTCCAGATGTCCCGTCATGGAGCTGCATGTCTCTGCTCTGTGATTGTCGTCTCCACCAACAGTTCTCCTCTTCTATCTCTATGCTGTCCTTTTCTCTCTCTGCTCTCCTCTCACCCCAACCGGTCAAGGCAGATGGATGCCCACCTCTGATCCTGGTTCTGTTAACAGATGCTCCGCCCACCTCTGATCCTGGTTCTGTTAACAGATGCTCCGCCCACCTCTGATCTTGGTTCTGTTAACAGATGCTCCGCCCACCTCTGAGTCTGGTTCTGTTAACAGAAGCTCCGCCCACCTCTGATCCTGGTTCTGTTAACAGATGTTCTCCACCTCTGATCCTGGTTCTGTTAACAGATGCTCCGCCCACCTCTGAGTCTGGTTCTGTTAACAGATGCTCCGCCCACCTCTGATCTTGGTCCTGTTAACAGATGCTCCGCCCACCTCTGAGTCTGGTTCTGTTAACAGAAGCTCCGCCCACCTCTGATTCTGGTTCTGTTAACAGATGCTCCGCCCACCTCTGATCCTGGTTCTGTTAACAGATGTTCTCCACCTCTGATCCTGGTTCTGTCAGAGGTTTCTTCCTGTTAAAGAGAGTTTTTCTTCTCTCTGTTGGAGGTTTTTCTCCCTTAAAGAGGAGTTTTTTCCCTCCTAGCTTATATGGGAATTGTTGAATTATTGAATTGTTGAATTATTGAATTGTTGAACTGTTGAATTATTGAATTGTTGGTTTCTCTGTATAATATTGTAAAGTCTTGCTGTAAAGACTTTAATGTGTTAAGTGCCATGAAATAACCTGTGTTGTGATTTGGCGCTATATAAATAAAGTTGAATTGAATTGAATTGAATTGAATTGAATTGAATTGAATTGAATTGAATTGAATTGAATTGAATTTCCCTGTTCACAGAGTGCAGCTGTGCTGGTGTGAATCCATCATTTAGGATCTCTCTGTCTATAAAAGGACAGACTGCATGTGACCAACGGACCCCAGTGCATCATGGGAGAGGCCATGAAAAATGATGACAGTGATTTTTGGGAGGCTGAGTGTTGGACAGGAGAGGACTGGAGGCAGCGGGACTTCATGTTCAATAATACATGAAGGTGCTGCACTACATTCACTTTTCTGAGTGAATGAACAAACTGTATTGAGACGGGGAGACGAGGCCGGTGGGGGGGGGGGGGGTGTACCACCGTCATGTCCGACTACCGCGGGGACCAGATCACTACGGTGTCTTTTAAGTTGCTCATCGTTTGAGCTTAATGTGTGAGGAGAGGGAGTCAAATTATGAGGACTTCTGTATTTTTAATTCAAGCAATATTACATAAGAGGGTCAATGTTCTGTAATATTACAATTATACAAGTTACCATCTAAATAAAACATGTCATCTACATGTGTTCATATTGTGGAGCAATTCACTCTAAAATATAAAACTTTTTGTTAGCGTGATCTCCGTTTCCATGACAACACAAGGGGTATGACTAAGAACTGGAAAACAGTCAGTCGCCTCAGTAGACTCGTATGTAATGTATGTAATGTTTACTAGTCCAGTAAGTAGTCCGACCCTTAGCAACCACCGTAGCAACAGAGAGGATTTCTAGTCTCCAACTGAATAAATACAGAAAAATAGAAACACTAAACTGATCAGCTAGTTCAGTCTGGTTGGAACAAAGATATCTGATGAACAAAGATATCTGATGAACAAAGATATCTGATGAAACAAAGTTATCTGATGAACAAAGATATCTGATGAACTAAGATATCTGATGAACAAAGATGTCTGATGAACTAAGATATCTGATGAAACAAAGATATCTGATGAACAAATATCTGATGAACAAAGATATCTGGTGAACAAAGATATCTGATGAAAGATATCAGATGAACAAAGATATGTGATGAACAAAGATATCTGATGAATAAAGATATCTGATGAACAAAGATATCTGACGAACTAAGATATCTGATAAACAAAGATATCTGATGAACTAAGATATCTGATAAACAAAGATATCTGATGAAACAAAGATATCTGATGAACAAATATCTGGTGAACAAAGATATCTGGTGAACTAAGATACTCATGAACAAAGATATCTGATGAACAAATATATCTGGTGAACTAATATCTGATGAACAAAGATATATGATGAACAAAGATATCTGATGAACAAAGATATCTGATGAACTAAGATATATGATGAACAAAGATATCTGATGAACAAAGATATCTGATGAACAAAGATATCTGATGAAAGATATCTGATGAACAAAGATATCTGATGAAAGATATCTGATGAACAAAGATATCTGATGAAAGATATCTGATGAACAAAGATATCTGATGAAAGATATCTGATGAACAAAGATATCTGATGAATGAAGATATCCGATGAACAAAGATATCTGATGAACAAAGATATGTGATGAACAAAGATATCCATGTTCTCATGTGTTTTTAACATTTTAGCTCCGTGTCATGTGTTCAAACCAAACCGGTCCAGCTAGCCTCCTCTAGGATTGTAAGTGCGTGACTATCCGTGGTGTTACGGTACGGGTGCTCGGAGCGACCAAAAAGGACCAAAAGAGACCCGACTTCACCAAATGGGTCATTTAATAGAACTAGAACAAGTAGAAACTACATTATATTACATATTATATAATATTCTATTCTAATTCTATTTTCCCATTGAGGAGGTGGAGGGATATTTCTAGTGATGAGCAGGATGTGTTGTCATGACGATTTGAGCACGTTCTAGTTGACCAATCAGATCTCTGGGGCGGAGAATGTGACTGAGATCAGAGGTGCCACTCACGTTCGGTCAGGAACACACTCTGATTGGTCGCTTCTAGATTTAACAACTTTTTTTTCCCATCAACAAACCGAACAACTTCTCGTACAAACATTTGGTTCCTCCACCAGAAGAGTCTCCGTCCGCCTGCTCTGCTCACCGAGCGTTGATCCTTGAGCTCCTAGCTTTCTCTCTGAGTGATCACTTTACGTGTAAATATAGCTCAAATCACCATCTTAGACCCGTTGGACAGAAACAGAAACATGTAACTGACAGCAGGACGTGTGCAGAGAGTCGGAGAAGGAACCACGACTGACACCATCTGACACCATCTGACACCATCTGACACCATTTTACACCATCTGACACCAGGCAGCACGCAAACACAACGCTGTGATGTCACCAATATGCTAACCAGCACATGACATCATGTGTTAAAAATCGTACAGCTTCTCTCAGTGCTGCCTGCTTGATGCACACTGTTTAACTGACTTATTATTTATAGACTTCTGTTTGCAGGATTTTTACATTCATTTGAAGAATGAACTGAATATTTATCAAAATGTCTTCCTCATGTTTATTCATAATTTATATATATATATATATATATATATATATATTTGATTTTGGCACTAGTTCTGCTGCAGCTGCTTTGTTTGTGGACAGCCTGTAGCTGCGACTGTATTTCCATACTGTGCTGATCTGATCGTAGCAGGTGGGGGCGGGGCTACCTGCAGGCAGGTGCCAGGTTACTTGTGATGTAATGCAGTCTGTACTCACAAAACTACTGACACCACAACGACTGTTTCACACTGAGGGATTATTGATGTAAATGGAGGTTTTCAAAGCACACAGGAAACACTGAGGTTGTTGTTTCTGTAATTTAAATCTGTTTTTAACGACAGAGAACATTTGTGAAACTGTTTTGTATGTGTTCAAACTGCTGAGTGGTAGTTTGTAGATGGAAACACACATTAGTGACACTGCACACAGGCTGCTGTAAATCCTATTTCTTATTTGTAGGTTATAAACATGTGAGCAGGAGTGAGATCTTCATCCCTCCTACAGCCACAGCAACGTGACATCACAATATTCATACAGCCGCTTCATAATAAAGTGAGAATCAGGCTGTTCTGCATTTATTTTGTTCCATTTGTAAATAATTTCTGGCAAAACTTTTATTACTGAAAATATTGATGAAAGATTGACTTTATTTTGGGAGAATGTTTTGTTTGGTCTCCTGAATGAACAGAACAACACTCGTGTGTATTTGATGAATCTTATAATCCCATAAATTATCGCCTTCAACAAATAGTTCACACAATATATTTTCTCAATTCATCCCTCTTAAACAAAAAGAAATTAAAACGGTACCAACCTCCAGGAGACTGAAAATGTTTGTATAAAAATACTTTCTATATTTTTGCATGTATTTATCCTCCTTATTGTTCTTATTATGTTCCTTTCGGTTGTATTTGTTCTTATTGCATTTGTATTGTATATTGTATCATAAATTCAATAAAGTATCTTCATAAATAATAATAATAATAATAATAATATTAATAGAGGGAGTACGTGTGCAGCTGCAGAAGGAGTGAAAGTCCAGAGATTTAAAGAAGCTGGAGGAGAGAACCGGAGCTGTCCGTCCTGTGAAGGGTGAATGAATCTTTCCTGAAACTCTTGCCCAGGTGACAGCAGACAGCCTTCCTCTCATCTGCCTGCTGCTCCACTGATTACATTTCCTGAGCTTCTAATCAGCAGAACATCCGATGAGCTCCAACATGTCAGATTACTGTCCCGGATCATCCACTTCTTCCCGTTTCCTCAACTTCCAGGCTGACAAATGACTGGACACCGGAACAGAGGAAATATCGGTTCAGCTGCGGAACGCGCGTTTCTATTGGCTGTCTGGAGGACAACAGGTGTACCGACTCGCCGACTATTGGCTGGACAACCTGCAGCTCACCGCCCGAACCGAGCCGCCGAGAGTGGTTCCTCTGCGGCTCGAAAATGCCCACATTGACCCGGACTGAGCTCCGGCAGCCCGGCCACCAGAGCCCAGCTGTTCCCGCCACAGCCGAGTTTTAACACGTCAAACACGTCAGACAGACAGAGACACTCACTCCGACATGGTCGCTGCGGCTCGGGTACGAGGCCAGTCTCCCTCCGCCTCTCACCGGCATGCTGCCCTCGGCTCGGCGGAACAGGCGCTCTGTCGTCGCGGTGAAACGCTGAACCGTGTGGACGGAGGCGGCGGCGGCGGCGGTTACTCTCGGAGCCCGAACACATCTGCGTGATCAGCAGCCCGGCTCCGCCCTCGTCGCTGCCGGGGCTGAGTTCCTGCGGGCGGACAGCCCACCGGAGGGAGGTCCGTCCGAGCAGCTCAGCAACTGGCGGCCCGCTCCGCTGCGACGACAGCACGGCGGTCACGGAAACGAGCGCTTCCTGTTCCCTCCGCGGGAAACATTGTTGCTCAGCAGAGGTTCGTTCGAAAACGACACCGAAGCCGCCGGAGAGTCGCTGCGGCGGAGCGGCTCTGTGTGGCCGGGGCTGGGTCTCCTCCGGCGGCAGCAGCCGGTCCTGTTCCTCCCTGCTTTTATCACACTGCCTTATCTTTATAACTTTGTTTGATATTTCACTTCCATCCATTGCCAAAATAAATATGTATTATAATTGTTGGGCTGGAAGTCAGGAGCAGATTTGAATGGATGGTCAGTCTGCTCTGAGATAAATAAACCCAGCTCAACAGTACCATGCTGCCGATGCAACATTTAATCTGGTATGATATCACTCACAGTACTTTGAGTATTTAAAAAATATAAAGTAGCCTAAATTTGGCTGAAAGCATTTTTGTAGCTTCTTTTACTAAATTGTAAATGCAGGACTTTTAACACAAGGGACAAGGCTGGAAACCAATATTGGGTGGTGGTGATCTTCAGGCCCTCAGGCAGCACTGCATTTGGAGCAGCACGGTGGTGCAGTGGTTAGCATTGTCGCCTCACAGCAAAAAAGTTCCGGGTTCGAATCCGGTCCTGGGCCTTTCTGTGCGGAGTTTGCATGTTCTCCCTGTGCTTGCGTGGGTTCTCTCCGGGTTCTCCGGCTTCCTCCCATCACCCAAAAACATGCACCTCAGGTTAGTTGGCACCGCGGTCGTGGCAGCCTGTTGCAGCAGCTCCCCCTCGGGAGGCTGCTGTAGCGAAAGAATTTCCCCTCGGGGGTTAATAGAGTATAAAAAAATAAAAACACACTCTTCTGGAGTGGAAATCACTGCATGGGCTCAGGAATACTTGTCTGAGATTCTGTTTGGAAATCATGGACACTGCATCCTCCAGGTTAAAGAGGAGAGGGACCACAGCGCACAGTTGAAAAGGCAGCATCCATGATGGTGTGGGGGTGTGGGAGGCTCAGACGGTAGAGTGCGTTGAACACTAATCAGAAGGTTGGTGGTTCGATCCCCAGCTCCTCCTGTCCACATGCCTAAGTGTCCTTGAGCAAGACACTGAACCCTAAGTTGCTCCTGATGGTGAACCATCGGTGTGTGAATGTTCTCCTGATGGTGAACCATCGGTGTGTGAATGTTCTCCTGATGGTGTACCATCGGTGCGTGAATGTTCTCCTGATGGTGTACCATCGGTGTGTGAATGTTCTCCTGATGGCAGCACCTTGCATGGTGATCTGTCTCTTTAGTGTGTGAATGGAAAAACCATGTTAAAGAGCTTTGAGACCAAAAGGTGATAAAACTATACAAGTACAGAACATTTACGTGCACATGGTATGGGTAGCTTGTACATCTGGGAAGGAACCATTAATGCTGAATGAATGGGACCACATTTCACTTTCTAAACTCCAGAAACTGGTCTCCTCAGTTCCCAAAGGTTTCCAGAGTGTTGTTAAAAGAAGAGTTGATGCAGCTCAGTGGTGAACATCATCCTGGAACAACTTATAGAGACGTGTTGCTGCATCAGATTCAACATGAGAAGATATTTATCACAAAACAATAAAACTTCCAACTTTCAAAATTGAATCTCTTACTGCAGCACGTCATTCTGTTGAAAACAACTGAAGGACTTTTCTCAAACTAAGACCTGTTTTGATTAAATATAGACTAATTATTTCATATCGTTTTTCATTGACATGTTTCAGTGTATTCTTGTATTTTATTTTGATCATACTGCTGGAGATAAATGTGACGGTAACATCTCATCGACTTTTAGCTCACGTCATAGAAAATACTCAGACACATATTGTGTCACCATTCAACCTAAAAATACCAGATATGATTAGTTTAGTCCGTAACGCCGACACGTTGCCTTTCATGAATGATTGTGAAGACTTTGGTGCTCTCAGTGTTCAGACTCCCGTCGGCCTGCAGCATGCACTCTCTCAATAAACAACTAAAAAGGAAGAAATAAAGTGGAACCACGCTTCGTCCTCAGACACACATGCAGCTCGTGGTGTGTTCACTGTCTGCAGGTAAACTGAACTGTTCCGTCTGACACACATCAGAACAGCAGGATTATTAAAATGATGTAAATCAGAGTCCAGCAGCCTGAACGATGTCTGCGTCTGCGACAGCCGCAAAACACCGTGATGATTGGACAGCTGCTGCCGACTCCTGTCCAATCAGACTGCAGCATTGGGCAGCGGCTCAATCACATGTCAGGGACGGGAGCACAAGAGGTCGCTGGCCGGAACACCCGGGGCTTCTGGGAAAATAAGGATCATTAAATTAAGCTGATGTGGACGAGTGGATGAGAACATGACGTGTGTGAGATCTACGAGGAGGGAAGACAGATGGTCACGCTTGTTGTTTGTTTGTTTGTTTGTTTAGTTGTTTGTTTGTTTAGTTGAAACCCTGTCTCTGATTCCTGTCCACGTCCATCAGCTACAGACTGAGACAGAGTCTGTCTCTGTCTGCTGGACATCACACTGTCCTCGTGTTATTTAAGATGCTGAAGTTGGAATTAAAGTCAATATTATCTTCTGGACGATGTCATGTAGGAAAGTGTTGGACAGACAGACAGACAGGAGGACAGAGACAAAAAGAGACACAGAATGAGAAAACAACATCTCTGCCTCCTCAGACTAATATCATACAATATCATATATTATCATATAATATCATATAATGTCATATATTATCGTATATCATATAATATATATTATCATATAATATCATGTATTATCATGTATCATATAATATATATTATCATATAATATCATATATCACAATATCATATATTATCATGTAATATCATATATTATATAATATCATATATTATCATATAATATCATGTAATATCATATATAATATATTATCATATAATATCACATATTATCATATAATATATATTTTCATATAATATAAATAAATACCATATATTATCATATAATATATAATATCATATATTTTCATATGATATCAATAAATACCATATATTATCATATAATATCATATATTATCATATAATATCATATATTTTCATATAATATCAATAAATACCATATATTATCATATAATATCATATATTATCATATAATATCATATAATATCAATAAATACCATATAATATCATATATTATCATATATTTTCATATAATATCAATAAATACCATATATTATCATATAATATCATATAATATCATATATTTAAATATAATATCAATAAATACCATATATTATCATATAATATCATATATTATCATATAATATCATATATCATATGTTATCATATAATATCATATATCATATTTTATCATATAATATCATATATTATCATATAATATCATATATATGTTATCATATAATATCATATCTCATATTTTATCATATAATATCATATATTATCATATAATATCATATATCATATTTTATCATATAATATCATATATTATCATATAATATAATATCATATGTTATCATATAATATCATATATCATATTTTATCATATAATATCATAAATCATATAATATCATATATTATCATATGATATCATATATTATCCTATAATATCATATATCATATAATATCCTATAATATCCTATAATATCCTATATTATCATATACAGTGGTGTGAAAAAGTGTTTGCCTCCTTCCTGATTTCTTATTTTTTTGCATGTTTGTCACTTAAATGTTTCAGATCATCAAACAAATTTAAATATTAGTCAAAGATAACACAAGTAAACACAAAATGCAGTTTTTAAATGAAGGTTTTTATTATTAAGGGAGAAAAACAATCCAAACCCACATGGCCCTGTGTGAAAAAGTGTTTGCCTCCTCCTGTTAAAACATAACTTAACTGTAGTTTATCACACCTGAGTTCAACTTCTCGAGCCACACCCAGACCTGATTACTGACACACCTGTTCTCAATCAAGAAATCACTTCAATAGGACCTGCCTGACAAAGTGAAGTAGACCAGAAGATCCTCAGAAGATAGACATCATGCTGAGATCCAAAGAAATTCAGGAACAAATGACAAAGAAAGTAATTGAGATTTATCAGTCTGGAAAAGGTTCTAAAGCCATTTCTAAAGCTTTGGGACTCCAGAGAACCACAGTGAGAACCATTATCCACAAATGGAGAAAACATGGAACAGCGGTGAACCTTCCCAGGAGCGGCCGGCCGACCAAAATTACCCCGAGAGAGCAGAGACGACTCATCCGAGAGGTCACAAAAGACCCCACGACAACATCCAAAGAACTGCCGGCCTCACTTGCCTCAGTTAAGGTCAGTGTTCATGACTCCACCATAAGAAAGAGACTCGGCAGAAATGGCTGCATGGCAGAGTTCCAAGACCAAAACCACCGCTGAGCAAACACAACATTAAGGCTCGTCTCATTTTTACCAGAAAACATCTTGATGATCCCCGAGACTTTTGGGAAAATACTCTGTGGACTGACGAGACCAAAGTTGAACTTTTTGGAAGGTGTGTGTCCCGTTACATCTGGAGTAAAAGTAACACTGCATTTCAGAAGAAGAACCTCATACCAACAGTAAAATATGGTGGTGGTAGTGTGATGGTCTGGGGCTGTTTTACTGCTTCAGGACCTGGAAGACTTGCTGTGATAAATGGAACCATGAATTCTACCGTCTACCAAAACATCCTGAAGGAGAACGTCCGGCCGTCTGTTCGTGACCTCAAGCTGAAGCCAACTTGGGTTCTGCAGCAGGACGATGATCCAAAACACACCAGCAAGTCCACCTCTGAATGGATGAAGAAAAACAAAATGAAGACTTTGGAGTGACCTCGTCAAAGTCCTGACCTGAATCCTATTGAGATGCTGTGACATGACCTTAAAAAGGAGGTTGGTGCTGGAAAACCCTCCAATGTGTCTGAATTACAACAACTCTGTAAAGATGAGTGGGCCAACATTCATCCACAGCTGGAAAAGACTCATTGCAAGTTATCACAAACGCTTGATTGCAGTTGTTGCTGCTGAGGGTGGTCCAACCAGTTATTAGGTTTAGGAGGCAAACACTTTTTCACACAGGGCCATGTGGGTTTGGATTGTTTTTCTCCCTTAATAATAAAAACCTTCATTTAAAAACTGCATTTTGTGTTTACTTGTGTTATCTTTGACTAATATTGAAATTTGTTTGATGATCTGAAACATTTAAGTGACAAATATGCAAAAAAATAAGAAATCAGGAAGGAAACACTTTTTCACACCACTGTATGTGATAATATATGATATTATATAATATCAAATATCATATAATATCATATATTCTCATATATTCTCATATAATATCATCTTTCATATATTATAATATATTATCATATATTATCATATAATATCATATCATATATAATATAATATAATATAATATAATATAATATAATATAATATAATATAATATAATATAATATAATATAATATAATATAATATAATAGGTAGGTAGGTAGGTATATACTTTATTAATCCCTGAGGGGAATTTTTTTTTAAATTAATTAATAATATCATATATTATCATAAAATATCATATATCATATAATATCATATGTGATCATATAATATCATATATTATCATATAATATCATATATTATCATTTATTATAATAAAATATCATAATATCATATGTTATCATATAATATCATATATTTTCATATAATATCAATAAATACCATATATTATCATATAATATCATATATTATCACATCATATATTATCATATAATATGATATTAAACCAACTTGAGAACAAACATTTTTTAAAATAAAAAAACTACAAATCTGTCAATCTGTCAGATCATTTTCAAAAACTGTCTTCATATTTCTGGTATTAAATATTTTTAATGTTGTCTTCAGAGTTGGTTTGATGGACAAAAGACAGAGTTGGACAACAGACAAAGATGGACAACAGACAGAGATGGACTACAGACAGAGCTGGACAACATACAGAGATGGACAACAGACAAAGATGGACAACAGACAGAGACAGACAACAGACAAAGACAGACAACAGACAAAGATGGACAACAGACAGAGATGTACAACAGACAGAGTTGGACAACATACAGAGATGGACAACAGACAAAGATGGACAACAGACAGAGATGGACTACAGACAGAGCTGGACAACATACAGAGCTGGACAACATACAGAGATGGACAACAGACAAAGATGGACAACAGACAGAGATGGACAACAGACAGAGACAGACAACAGACAAAGATGGACAACAGACAGAGATGTACAACAGACAGAGTTGGACAACATACAGAGATGGACAACAGACAGAGATGGACAACAGAGAAAGATGGACTACAGACAGAGATGGACAACAGACAGAGATGGACAACAGACAAAGATGGATAACAGATAGAGAGATCGATGACTGTGTAGTTACTACTGAATGAATTCAGTGTGGAGTGATCCCTCTGTCTGCACATCCACTCTCTGCTCCTCCCTCATCAACTTTTCCCATGCGTGTGTGTGTGTGTGTGTGTGCGTGTGTGTGCGTGTGTGTGTGCGTGTGTGTGTGTGTGTGTGCGTGTGTGTGTGCGTGTGTGTGTGTGTGTGCGTGTGTGTGTGTGTGTGTGTGTGCGTGTGTGTGTGTGTGCGTGTGTGTGTGCGTGTGTGTGTGTGTGTGCGTGTGTGTGTGTGTGCGTGTGTGTGTGTGTGTGTGTGTGTCCTATCTGAGGGAGCCAACAGTCAGACTGCACGTCCCTGCAGCGACATCTAGAGGCCACTGTAGAAAATACACCCACTGACCAGGTCAGAGCAGAGGTGCTGTTCTCTCAGTTATTCTTCAGCTGTGTTGAGCATTTTTCTGAGATCCAAATCATTTTATTCTCATTGTGTTTCATTTATTTTTTACATTAAAAATAGATTTTTGATTGCAGGGAGAGAAAAACTGTATTAAAAGCATGAAAGGGACACAAAAAGCGAAAAAATGTCCCTTTGGGGATTAATAAAGTAACTACCTGACCTACCTAACCTAACCCAAAACTCCTCCATTGACTCAGAACCTGACTGATGATTCCAAGGTTGACAACGTGTGTTTCAAAAGTCACAACATCACTGATTTCTCATTTTCTAAATGTCAAGGTCCTTTCAGAAAAATGTTCTTTGATTCACTGGAACTGAAGGTAGAACATTATCGGATCAGGACTGAAGCAGGTTTCAATGAAAGGAACCAACACACTCAGAGACACACACTCAGAGACACACTCAGAGACACACACTCAGAGACACACTCAGAGACACACACTCAGAGACACACTCAGGGACACACTCAGAGACACACACTCAGAGACACACTCAGAGACACACACTCAGAGACACACTCAGGGACACACTCAGAGACACACACTCAGAGACACACTCAGGGACACACTCAGAGACACACACTCAGAGACACACTCAGGGACACACTCAGAGACACACACTCAGAGACACACTCAGGGACACACTCAGAGACACACTCAGGGACACACTCAGAGACACACACTCAGAGACACACTCAGGGACACACTCAGAGACACACACTCAGAGACACACTCAGGGACACACTCAGAGACACACACTCAGAGACACACTCAGGGACACACTCAGAGACACACTCAGGGACACACTCAGAGACACACACTCAGAGACACACTCAGGGACACACACTCAGAGACACACTCAGGGACACACTCAGAGACACACCCTCAGACACACACTCACACACACACCCTCAGACACACACTCCCTCAGACACACACACCCTCAGACACACACACCCTCAGACACACACACCCTCAGACACACACACCCTCAGACACACACACCCTCAGACACACACATCCTCAGACACACACTCCCTCAGACACACACACCCTCAGACACACACATCCTCAGACACACACTCCCTCAGACACACACACCCTCAGACACACACACCCTCAGACACACACACCCTCAGACACACACACCCTCAGACACACACATCCTCAGACACACACACCCTCAGACACACACATCCTCAGACACACACTCCCTCAGACACACACACCCTCAGACACACACATCCTCAGACACACACACCCTCAGACACACACACCCTCAGACACACACACCCTCAGACACACACACCCTCAGACACACACACCCTCAGACACACACTCCCTCAGACACACACTCCCTCAGACACACACACCCTCAGACACACACTCACACACACACCCTCAGACACACACTCCCTCAGACACACACTCACACACACTCCCTCAGACACACACACCCTCAGACACACACTCCCTCAGACACACACACCCTCAGACACACACTCACACACACACCCTCAGACACACACTCCCTCAGACACACACTCACACACACACCCTCAGACACACACTCCCTCAGACACACACTCACACACACACCCTCAGACACACACTCACACACACACCCTCAGACACACACTCCCTCAGACACACACTCACACACACTCCCTCAGACACACACACCCTCAGACACACACACCCTCAGACACACACACCCTCAGACACACACACCCTCAGACACACACTCACACACACACCCTCAGACACACACACCCTCAGACACACACTCACACACACACCCTCAGACACACACATCCTCAGACACACACACCCTCAGACACACACTCACACACACACCCTCAGACACACACACCCTCAGACACACACTCACACACACACCCTCAGACACACACTCCCTCAGACACACACACACCCTCAGACACACACACCCTCAGACACACACTCCCTCAGACACACACACCCTCAGACACACACACCCTCAGACACACACACACCCTCAGACACACACATCCTCAGACACACACACCCTCAGACACACACTCACACACACACCCTCAGACACACACTCCCTCAGACACACACACCCTCAGACACACACTCCCTCAGACACACACACCCTCAGACACACACACCCTCAGACACACACTCCCTCAGACACACACACCCTCAGACACACACACACCCTCAGACACACACATCCTCAGACACACACACCCTCAGACACACACACCCTCAGACACACACTCCCTCAGACACACACACCCTCAGACACACACTCCCTCAGACACACACACCCTCAGACACACACTCACACACACACCCTCAGACACACACTCCCTCAGACACACACTCACACACACACCCTCAGACACACACTCCCTCAGACACACACACCCTCAGACACACACACCCTCAGACACACACTCCCTCAGACACACACACCCTCAGACACACACTCCCTCAGACACACACACCCTCAGACACACACACCCTCAGACACACACATCCTCAGACACACACACCCTCAGACACACACACCCTCAGACACACACACCTTCAGACACACACATCCTCAGACACACACACCCTCAGACACACACACCCTCAGACACACACACCCTCAGACACACACACCCTCAGACACACACACCCTCAGACACACACATCCTCAGACACACACACCCTCAGACACACACACCCTCAGACACACACTCCCTCAGACACACACTCCCTCAGACACACACACCCTCAGACACACACACATCCTCAGACACACACATCCTCAGACACACACATCCTCAGACACACACACCCTCAGACACACACACCCTCAGACACACACATCCTCAGACACACACACCCTCAGACACACACACCCTCAGACACACACACCCTCAGACACACACTCCCTCAGACACACACACCCTCAGACACACACACCCTCAGACACACACACCCTCAGACACACACATCCTCAGACACACACATCCTCAGACACACACTCCCTCAGACACACACACCCTCAGACACACACACCCTCAGTGTCTCCAGTCACAGGACTCAGAGATGATTATGTTTTTCCTCAGTCCGGTCCAGGAGTTCGGTTCCCGCTTCGTGAAACGGGGTCGTGCCACTGACAGAAGTGTGCGACGGCAGTTTCTGTTCTTTCCCACTGAGGCAGTCAAACTATAAGTTTGCATCTTTCCTTTCTGACATGTCAATCCACAAAATCCCATCGAAGAGCTCTGAGCTGCTCCCACTGACACGGACAGAAATAAAGGACGCGAAGTGCCACTCATTTCCTCTGCTGAACCATACGGAGTCAAACCTGGCTGGCTGTTCTGGTACCAGAGGAGCAGAATGAAAAGCATGTTGCACCCAGTCTCAGTTTTTCAGGGATCTTCTAAGTGTTGCAACTCTTGAAAAATCATCTAGAAACAACAGAAATCATTCTTTGGTTTTAAACTACAGGTTGTGTTATTCAAACTGAAATCAAAAATAGCAGTGAAATACATAATGAGATGAATGAGTGGATATATATTTTGAAATATTCTGACGGTCTGTGAATGCCATCGTTACAGATACCTTGACTTTGATTCCAGTTCCTGAACGATACTGTTATTGAAACCAATTTTATAAAATCCAATAAAAAATATGAATATAATGACATAAAAGAACAAATCTTTAGCTTTCATGCCTTTTAGAGGGGGGAGAGTGTAACATGTTGTTTTCTGGAGCTCTAATCAAGAGTTATCCCCTGAATGTCTCACTAGGAAGCTGTTGTTAGATGCTCCAATTTCCAACTATTTCCTAAACGTCTCACACGTCATCAGCTTGCTGCTCAGAGAGAAAAACCTCCTGTTACTGCAGGTACAGATATTTTTAAAGAGGTTTTAAAAGGGAGGTTGCAGTTGGGTCAAAGAAACACAGTCTTTACTTTTGTGACTGTTTCAGCATCACTCAGGTAAAAACATGACGTCACTGTACGTCAGAAATCTTGCAATTGCAATAATTAATGCAAAATTAGTCAATCTCCATAATACATGCAGCAGCTTACAGCTTTCCCACAATTTCTCCACAACAAAGGTCCTCTGTAGCTCTGCTGAAAGTGTTACAGCATAACCCTCGTGTTGTCCTTGGGTCAAAATGCAGCTGTGTTCAACCAAGTTCTATTTTATTTCTATATTTTTATATTTTTTGGGATAATTGGTCATCATTCTTTAAATAAACCCTCACAGCCTCCTTGTCACCAATGATCCCCAAAAAATATGAAAATAAAAAAGAACTTGGTTGAACACAGCTGCGGGTCATTTTGACCCGAGGATAACACGAGGGATAAACCAAGTCTTTCCAAAATAAACTCACTTCAGCAACATAAACAACACTTCAATCTTCAACTTCTCCTTTCATCATCAAAACTAACTGCTGGCGGACAACAAACAAACCTGCAAACCAGAAATGATGGGGTTTACGGGAAATGTGGGTTCATGTTGAGTAATCATCGGTCTGATCATACAGTGTGAGTTGCATTACAGGAGTTCATACAGCATTGTGAGTAATTACACTTTTGTTTTTGTGCTAAACATTGTTGGATCAGTATTAATTCAAAACTGAATTTCACAGAAGGTTTATTCACCGACTGTTTCTTTAAACAGCTTTAAACTGTTTCTACAAACTTTTTGTTGTAGCTTTGAGCCCCATGCTTAGTTATGTTCAGGAAATAACAACTAAAATATCACCAGCTACATTTTGTGATGTGTAATATTGTCATATAAAAGGTGACTACGTGTAACTTTTCTATATTAGATTGTACATTTTTCACAAAATAATTTTTTTTCCTTGATCGTTCCTCATTTTAAGGCAGGAAGTCGGTTCAATTGTCGCGTCGGCACCATTCGGCCTATAAAACTGTTGTAAAATGTCTTCAGGTCATTTAACATCAGAAAAAAAAAAGTCCTCTCTCGGACTGAACTTCTTGCATCTCACTTTTAATATGGTGATTGATAAAACTTAAAAAAAAATAAAAATAACTATCAGTACACCCCACTTTAAAAAAGTGAAAAATATGAAGTCTGTAATTTGGGTAAAATGAGTCTTAAAGTAAAAACATGTTGAAAACCAAATCAGGTAAAAATGGCATGAAGATGAAAAGAAAGTTATAGATAATGTTGGAGTGATTGTGGGAGTCAGACTGTAGTGTACAGGTGCGTGTGCACAAGTGAGTGTGTACAGGTGGGTGTATACAGGTGAATGTGTGCAGTTGAGTGTCTACGGGTAAGTGTCTACGGGTGAGTGTGTACAGGTGAGTGTGTACAGGTGAGTGTCTACGGGTAAGTGTGTACGAGTGAGTGTGTACAGGTGAGTGAATACAGGTGTGTGTCGACAGGTGAGTGTGTACAGATGAGTGTCGAAAAGTGAGTGTGTGGACAGTTGAGTGTGTACAGGTGAATGTCTACAGGTGAGTGTGCACAAGTGAGTGTGAACAGGTGAGTGTGCAAAGGTGAGTGTCGACAGGTGAGTGTGTATGGGTGAGTGTGTACAGGTGAGTGTGTACAGGTGTGTGTACAGGTGAATGTCTACAGGTGAGTGTGCACAAGTGAGTGTGAACAGGTGAGTGTGCAAAGGTGAGTGTGTACGGGTGAGAGTGTACAGTTGAGTGTATACAGGTGAGTGTCTTATTGTAAGTCGCTTTGTATAAAAGCGTCAGCTAAATGAAATGGAATGGAATGGAATGTGTACAGGTGGGTGTATACAGGTGAGTGTGTACAGTTGAGTGTCTACGGGTAAGTGTCTACGGGTGAGTGTGTACAGGTGAGGGTCGAAAAGTGAGTGTGTGGACAGTTGAGTGTGTACAGGTGAATGTCGACAGGTGAGTGTGTACAGGTGAGACTGTACAGGTGAGTGTGTACAGGTGAGTGTGTACAGGTGAGTGTGTTCAGGTGAGTGTGTACGGGTGAGTGTGTACGGGTGAGTGTGTATAGGTGAGTGTGTACAGGTGAGTGTGTACAGTGTAGTGTGTACAGGTGAGTGTGTACGTGTACAGCTGATCGTGTACAGGCGAGTGTGTACAGGTGAGTGTGTAAAGGTGAGTGTCTACAGTTGAGTGTGTATGGGTGAGTGTGTACAGGTGAGTGTGTACAGGTGAGTGTGTACAGGTGTGTGTACAGGTGTGTGTACAGGTGACTGTACAGGTGAGTGTGTACGGGTGAGAGTGTACAGGTGAGAGTGTATGGGTGAGTGTGTACGGGTGAGTGTGTATAGGTGAGTATGTACAGGTGAGTGTATACAAGTGAGTGTGTACGGGTGAGTGTGTACAGTGTAGTGTGTACAGGTGAGTGTGTACAGGTACAGCTGATCATGTACAGGTGAGTGTGTACAGGTGAGTGTGTAAAGGTGAGTGTCGACAGGTGAGTGTGTACGGGTGAGTGTGTACAGGTGAGTTTGTACAGGTGTGTGTACAGGTGTGTGTACAGGTGTGTGTACAGGTGTTTGTACAGGTGAGTGTGTACGGGTGAGAGTACAGTTGAGTGTATACAGGTGAGTGTCTTATTGTAAGTCGCTTTGCATAAAACCGTCAGCTAAATGAAATGGAATGTGTATGGGTGGGTGTATACAGGTGAGTGTACAGTTGAGTGTCTACGGGTAAGTGTGTATAGGTGGGTGTGTATAGTTGAGTGCACAGGTGAGTGTCTACAGGTGATTGTGTACAGGTGAGTGTGTACAGGTGAAAGTGTACAAGTGAGTGTGTACAGGTGAGTGTGTACAGGTGAGTGTGTACGGGTGAGTGTGTACGGGTGAGTGTGTATAGGTGAGTGTGTACAGGTGAGACTGTACAGGTCAGTGTGTACAAGTGAGTGTGTACGGGTGAGTGTGTACAGGTGAGTGCGTAAGGGTGTGTGTCTACGGTTGAGTGTGTACAGGTGAGACTGTACAGGTGAGTGTGTACAGGTGAGTGTGTACAGGTGAGTGTGTACGGGTGAGTGTGTACGGGTGAGTGTGTATAGGTGAGTGTGTACAGGTGAGACTGTACAGGTGAGTGTGTACAAGTGAGTGTGTACGGGTGAGTGTGTACAGTGTAGTGTGTACAGGTGAGTGTGTACGCGTACAGCTGATCGTGTACAGGTGAGTGTGTACAGGTGAAAGTGTACAAGTGAGTCTGTGCGGGTGAGTGTGTACGGGTGAGTGCGTAAGGGTGTGTGTCTACAGTTGAGTGTGTACAGGTGAGACTGTACAGGTGAGTGTGTACAGGTGAGTGTGTACGGGTGAGTGTGTACGGGTGAGTGTGTACGGGTGAGTGTGTACAGGTGAGTGTGTACAGTGTAGTGTGTACAGGTGAGTGTGTACGCGTACAGCTGATCGTGTACAGGTGAGTGTGTACAGGTGAGTGTGTACGGGTGAATGTGTACGGGTGAGTGTTTACAGGTGACTGTCTACAGGTGAGTGTCTACAGGTGAATGTGTACAGTTGAGTGTGCACAGGTCAGTGTCTACGGGTGAGTATGTACGGGTGAGTGTGTACAAGTGAGTGTGTACAGGTGAGTATGTATGGGTGAGTGTGTACAGGTGAGTGTGTACGGGTGAGTGTGTACGGGTGAGTGTGTACAGGTGAGTGTGTACGGGTGAGTGTGTACAGGTGAGTGTGTACAGGTGAGACTGTACAGGTGAGTGTGTACAAGTGAGTGTGTACGGGTGAGTGTGTACAGTGTAGTGTGTACAGGTGAGTGTGTACGGGTGAGTGTGTACGGGTGAGTGTGTACAGGTGAGACTGTACAGGTGAGTGTGTACAGGTGAGTGTGTACAGGTGAGTGTGTACGGGTGAGTGTGTACAGGTGAGTGTGTACGGGTGAGTGTGTACGGGTGAGTGTGTACAGGTGAGTGTGTACAGGTGAGACTGTACAGGTGAGTGTGTACAAGTGAGTGTGTACGGGTGAGTGTGTACAGTGTAGTGTGTACAGGTGAGTGTGTACGCGTACAGCTGATCGTGTACAGGTGAGTGTGTACAGGTGAGTGTGTACGGGTGAATGTGTACGGGTGAGTGTTTACAGGTGACTGTCTACAGGTGAGTGTCTACAGGTGAATGTGTACAGTTGAGTGTGCACAGGTCAGTGTCTACGGGTGAGTATGTACGGGTGAGTGTGTACAAGTGAGTGTGTACAGGTGAGTATGTATGGGTGAGTGTGTACGGGTGAGTGTGTGCAGGTGAGTGTGTACAGTTGAGTGTGTACAGGTGAGTGTGTACGTGTACAGCTAATTGTGTACAGATGAGTGTGTACAGGTGAGTGTGTAAAGTTGAGCTTGTCCAGGTGAGTGTGTGCGTGTACGGCATAGTGTGTACAGTTGAGTGTGTATAGGTGAGTGTCTACAGGTGAGAGTACATGTATGGGTGATTGTGTACAGGTCAGTGTGTGCAGGTGAGTGTGTACGGCTCAATGTGTACAGGTCAGTGTGTACAGGTGAGTTTGTACAGGTGAGTGTGTACAGGTGAGTATGTACGGGTAAGCGTGTACAGGTGAGTGTGTACAGGTGAGTATGCATGGGTGAGTGTGTACAGGTGAGTGTGTAAAGGTGAGTGTCTACAGGTGAGTGTGTACGGGTGAGTGTGTACAGGTGAGTTTGTACAGGTGTGTGTACAGGTGTGTGTACAGGTGTTTGTACAGGTGAGTGTGTACGGGTGAGAGTACAGTTGAGTGTATACAGGTGAGTGTCTTATTGTAAGTCGCTTTGTATAAAAGCGTCAGCTAAATGAAATGGAATGTGTACAGGTGGGTGTATACAGGTGAGTGTGTACAGTTGAGTGTCTACGGGTAAGTGTCTACGGGTGAGTGTGTACAGGTGAGGTTCGAAAAGTGAGTGTGTGGACAGTTGAGTGTGTACAGGTGAATGTCGACAGGTGAGTGTGCACAAGTGAGTGTGAACAGGTGAGTGTGCAAAGGTGAGTGTCTACAGGTTAGTGTGTATAGGTGGGTGTGTATAGTTGAGTGCACAGGTGAGTGTCTACAGGTGATTGTGTACAGGTGAGTGTGTACAGGTGAAAGTGTACAAGTGAGTCTGTGCGGGTGAGTGTGTATAGGTGAGTGTGTACGGGTGAGTGTGTACGGGTGAGTGTGTATAGGTGAGTGTGTACAGGTGAGACTGTACAGGTGAGTGTGTACAGGTGAGTGTGTACAGGTGAGTGTGTACGGGTGAGTGTGTACGGGTGAGTGTGTATAGGTGAGTGTGTACGGGTGAGTGTGTGCAGGTGAGTGTGTACAGTTGAGTGTGTACAGGTGAGTGTGTACGTGTACAGCTAATTGTGTACAGATGAGTGTGTACAGGTGAGTGTGTACGGGTGTGGGTCTACAGTTGAGTGTGTACAGGTGAGACTGTACAGGTGAGTGTGTACAGGTGAGTGTGTACAGGTGAGTGTGTGCGGGTGAGTGTGTACGGGTGAGTGTGTATAGGTGAGTGTGTACAGGTGAGACTGTACAGGTGAGTGTGTACAAGTGAGTGTGTACGGGTGAGTGTGTACAGTGTAGTGTGTACAGGTGAGTGTGTACGCGTACAGCTGATCGTGTACAGGTGAATGTGTACGGGTGAGTGTGTACGGGTGAGTGTGTACGGGTGAGTGTGTACAGGTGAGACTGTACAGGTGAGTGTGTACAGGTGAGTGTGTACAGGTGAGTGTGTACGGGTGAGTGTGTACAGGTGAGTGTGTACGGGTGAGTGTGTACAGGTGAGTGTGTACAGGTGAGACTGTACAGGTGAGTGTGTACAAGTGAGTGTGTACGGGTGAGTGTGTACAGTGTAGTGTGTACAGGTGAGTGTGTACGCGTACAGCTGATCGTGTACAGGTGAGTGTGTACAGGTGAGTGTGTACGGGTGAATGTGTACGGGTGAGTGTTTACAGGTGACTGTCTACAGGTGAGTGTCTACAGGTGAATGTGTACAGTTGAGTGTGCACAGGTCAGTGTCTACGGGTGAGTATGTACGGGTGAGTGTGTACAAGTGAGTGTGTACAGGTGAGTATGTATGGGTGAGTGTGTACGGGTGAGTGTGTGCAGGTGAGTGTGTACGGGTGAGTGTGTATAGGTGAGTGTGTACAGATGAGACTGTACAGGTGAGTGTGTACAGGTGAGTGTGTACAGGTGAGTGTGTACGGGTGAGTGTGTACGGGTGAGTGTGTATAGGTGAGTGTGTACGGGTGAGTGTGTGCAGGGGAGTGTGTACAGTTGAGTGTGTACAGGTGAGTGTGTACGTGTACAGCTAATTGTGTACAGATGAGTGTGTACAGGTGAGTGTGTACGGGTGTGGGTCTACAGTTGAGTGTGTACAGGTGAGACTGTACAGGTGAGTGTGTACAGGTGAGTGTGTACAGGTGAGTGTGTACGGGTGAGTGTGTACGGGTGAGTGTGTATAGGTGAGTGTGTACAGGTGAGACTGTACAGGTGAGTGTGTACAAGTGAGTGTGTACGGGTGAGTGTGTACAGTGTAGTGTGTACAGGTGAGTGTGTACGCGTACAGCTGATCGTGTACAGGTGAGTGTGTACGGGTGAGTGTGTACGGGTGAGTGTGTACGGGTGAGTGTGTACAGGTGAGACTGTACAGGTGAGTGTGTACAGGTGAGTGTGTACAGGTGAGTGTGTACGGGTGAGTGTGTACAGGTGAGTGTGTACAGGTGAAAGTGTACAAGTGAGTGTGTACAGGTGAGTGTGTACAGGTGAGTGTTTACGGGTGAGTGTGTACGGGTGAGTGTGTATAGGTGAGTGTGTACAGGTGAGACTGTACAGGTGAGTGTGTACAAGTGAGTGTGTACGGGTGAGTGTGTACGGGTGAGTGCGTAAGGGTGTGTGTCTACAGTTGAGACTGTACAGGTGAGTGTGTACAAGGGAGTGTGTACGGGTGAGTGTGTACAGTGTAGTGTGTACAGGTGAGTGTGTACGCGTACAGCTGATCGTGTACAGGTGAGTGTGTACAGGTGAGTGTGTACGGGTGAATGTGTACGGGTGAGTGTTTACAGGTGACTGTCTACAGGTGAGTGTCTACAGGTGAATGTGTACAGTTGAGTGTGCACAGGTCAGTGTCTACGGGTGAGTATGTACGGGTGAGTGTGTACAAGTGAGTGTGTACAGGTGAGTATGTATGGGTGAGTGTGTACGGGTGAGTGTGTGCAGGTGAGTGTGTACAGTTGAGTGTGTACAGGTGAGTGTGTACGTGTACAGCTAATTGTGTACAGATGAGTGTGTACAGGTGAGTGTGTACGGGTGAGTGTGTACAGGTGAGTGTGTACAGGTGAAAGTGTACAAGTGAGTGTGTACAGGTGAGTGTGTACAGGTGAGTGTTTACGGGTGAGTGTGTACGGGTGAGTGTGTATAGGTGAGTGTGTACAGGTGAGACTGTACAGGTGAGTGTGTACAAGTGAGTGTGTACGGGTGAGTGTGTACGGGTGAGTGCGTAAGGGTGTGTGTCTACAGTTGAGACTGTACAGGTGAGTGTGTACAAGGGAGTGTGTACGGGTGAGTGTGTACAGTGTAGTGTGTACAGGTGAGTGTGTACAGGTGAAAGTGTACAAGTGAGTGTGTACAGGTGAGTGTGTACAGGTGACTGTCTACAGGTGAGTGTCTACAGGTGAATGTGTACAGTTTAGTGTGCACAGGTCAGTGTCTACGGGTGAGTATGTACGGGTGAGTGTGTACAAGTGAGTGTGTACAGGTGAGTATGTATGGGTGAGTGTGTACGGGTGAGTGTGTGCAGGTGAGTGTGTACAGTTGAGTGTGTACAGGTGAGTGTGTACGTGTACAGCTAATTGTGTACAGATGAGTGTGTACAGGTGAGTGTGTACGGGTGAGTGTGTACAGGTGAGTGTGTACAGGTGAAAGTGTACAAGTGAATGTGTACAGGTGAGTGTGTACAGGTGAGTGTGTACGGGTGAGTGTGTACGGGTGAGTGTGTATAGGTGAGTGTGTACAGGTGAGACTGTACAGGTGAGTGT